>NC_139803.1:44127819-44132819 GCF_963457635.1 Microchirus variegatus
CATGTCACACGTTAGAAAAAGTCTGGAATATATTTATCTCACTGTTAGAAAGTGTCAAAAACGTCACACTATAGTATGTCGTCAAAAATTGGACAAACATTTTTTTTTGATCCCAACTTTGTCATAAACGTCATTCTTTACTATGTCGTCGAAATTTCAATAAAACTTTGTAAACCACTCACTCTCCCACACCAAAGTCCATAGAGTAAACCAGTGATTTTAACATCACAGCACACAGGAGTTCACAGGAGTTGTTGATCCATCACTAAGTTATAATGTGTTATTTTAGTGAATTCAGCTTTTAAAATATTTACTTTAGACTTAACTCAGTGACACAAAGTGACCACACGAGGCAGCAGAGGACCAGCAGCTCCTGTGTCCCGTGAGCTAAAAAATCACTGGTTTTCTCTATGGGCTTTGGTGTGGGAGAGTGAGTGGTTTACAAACGTCAGTTTCCTGTTGTTAAAGTCCGTCTAACAGTGAAATAAAGACGTGATCGCGTTCTTAAAAATGTCGTTAACTTAAGTTAATACCTAACATTCCACGTCGCATTAACCACGCAGCCCTAACTATGAATAATAAAAGAATCACGACGTTGTAATAAAATATTCTGCTCGTACGAAGAAACCAAACAGAGTGGTTTTAGTTTGTTGTTTAGCTTCAGCAAAAAAACATCACAGTAAAAGTTTAACATGAAATCTGTGACTCATGTCATTACAGTATATACAGTGTTGGGGGTAACGCGTTACAAAAGTAACGCAATTACAGTAATGTATTACTATTTGCTGTAACGCAGTAATATAA
Organism: Microchirus variegatus; assembly: GCF_963457635.1. Classification (NCBI taxonomy): domain Eukaryota; kingdom Metazoa; phylum Chordata; class Actinopteri; order Pleuronectiformes; family Soleidae; genus Microchirus; species Microchirus variegatus. The sequence continues at coordinate 44,128,624 of NC_139803.1, forward strand.
CGCATTACTAATACATTTTCGGTAATATTTTACTCGTTACAATCTAAGTAACGCGCGTTACAACGCATTTTAACCCGTTTAGCTGTTGTTTTTTAAATAATTCACCAACACCGCGAGACATCCCGACAACAGAAAAAAGCCGGGACTCGGGAGCAAGCGCGATTTCCTGTTGTTGTTTTTTTCTCTCCTGTTGAGGCTGATGATGACAACAGACACGGCGCAGCCGGACTCTACGTTTGCGCGATGGACATTCGCCCATTATTTTCAGTTCCTCAAAGAGAAGGAGAAGAACATCATTGTAAAATGCAACCTGTGTGCGACACCGAGGGAACTCTCGACGTCAAAAAATAGCACCAGTAACTTAAAGAAACACCTGGACCGGTGCCACGCTAACACTAAGCTGGAAGAGAGGGATGAACCTGCGGAGAAGAGAAAGAAAAAAGAGGACGAACATACGGGACAGACAAAGCAACAAAAGTTAAGTTTCTCTCGGTCTGCCATGGTTGAAGCCAGAGAAGTGAGGAGACTGGTGGCAGAATTTATTGTGGAAGACATGCACTCCCTATCAACGGTAGAATCGCCAGCGTTCAGAAAGCTTGTCAGCAAAATCCCCGTGAGCAGCAACGACAAGGTAAGCTAACGTTGTCATAGAGAGTGGGCCATGCGGCCATGTATCTACCTTGTTATCATTTTAAATAACAACCTAAATAGCGAGTCCGTGCTGTTGAGGAGAAGTGAATCTCTCATGTTTTTTATTTTTTTTAATTTATTTTTATTTTACGGATATGCGAATATAGTCTGACCAATTTAAAAACAGCATGAGTTTAACATCTAGCTATCTTCTTAATTTTTCAGCATGTACTGCCTGACAGAAAAACATTCGCCAAAGATTTGGACAAGGCATATGCTGTCATGGAGAAGGAGCTGAAGAAAATACTCGAAGCCCAGCAGTATGTGTCAACAACAGCAGACATATGGAGTGCCAACAACAAAAGTTTTATGGGGGTCACCGTGCACTGGATTGATGCAGATACCTTGGCACGAAAGAAGGCTGCAATAGCTTGTAAAAGATTTAGGGGTAGACACACATATGATGCAATTGCAACAGAGCTAGAAGACATTTTTTCTCAGTATGGACTGACATACAATAAAGTGACTGCATGTGTGACGGACAATGGGAGCAACTTTGTTAAAGCCTTCAAGGAGCATCAGCAGCTTCAAGTGGAGTTGGAGGAGGAGGGGGAGGAGGAGGAGGGTGATGGTGAGGTGGAGTTCACAGACCTTCATAGTGTGCTTACTGCCGATGATGCGCAGCATGGACAATGTGTACTGCCTCCCCACCATAGATGTGCAGCCCATACACTTAATCTAATTGCAAACAATGAGGTTGTTAAGTGGCTGGTATCTAATCCAGAATCAAGGGCTGTGTATCGTAGTGCTACAGCTAAATGTTCAGCAATGTGGACAAAGGCCAGCCGCTCCACCATCGCATCAGAGTGCCTGGAAGAGGTCAGTGAAAGAAAGTTGATTGTCCCCACAACAACGCGGTGGAACTCATTCTATAACGCCTATGCTCGTGTCATAGAAATGCCCCTCACTGACATAAATAGCCTATGCACACAGCTTCAGATTAAATGTATGAATGACAGGGAATACCAATTTCTCAAGGAATATTGTTACATTATGAAGCCTTTCACAGTTGCATTGGACATCCTACAGGGTGAGGACACTTGCTTTTTTGGGACACTTCAACCAACACTCGAAGTTTTGATGGCCAAAACCTTGGTAATGACACAGGGGCAGGGCCTATCGCAAATGACCACTGGGCTGCCTGAAGTTATTGTGGGAGCAATCAAAACTCGATTTGCTGCGACGATTGATTCCAAGGATGCACTTCTGGCTGCTGTTTCGCTGCCAAAGTTCAAGCTGCGCTGGGTAAAAGAAGAATCCAGAAGAGACCACATCAAGCTCCTCCTCACAACGGAGTGCCGCTCCCTTACAACAGAAGAGCCTACAGCCCTAATGCCTGATACCCCTCAACCTGCTGCTGCTGCCTCCAGCGAGGATGACTTTTTTTCTTTTGAAGTACAGCCCAGTGCCACAGCTGATGCGCCCATGTCAGTGGAAACAGAGGTAATGTCTTATCTCAGTTCTGCCCCTGTGATGGAAAGCCTGCACATGTTTCCAAGGATTAAACAAATTGCACTCCGCTATAACACCCCAACACCATCCAGTGCACCAGTAGAAAGACTTTTCAGTCTTGGGAATCTTGTGCTCACCCCAAAACGCAACCGTCTTGGTGATGGACGCTTTCAGCGCCTTCTCCTGATGCGCTTCAACAGATATTTCAGTCAAGAGGGTGGTGGAATAGGCTAGTCCCCCCCACTACACCCTAGAACCAGAAGTAGGCTATGTCCAGGCCATAACTGCCTTTATAGTTCTGTTTACTTTACCAGCCTTCTAGGCTGCATGCTACCTCTGTTATATAGGCCATTTGACAGGAACAGGTTTCTGTGAAGAATTCATTTTTTATTTTCAATTTTATGTTTATTTATTTATCCAGTCTTACATTTTTTGTGAAGTTGGGAGTGAAATGACTGATTTGTATTTCATATTTGCCAAATAGGCCCATGCACTTTATTTTATTTTCAGTATTCTTGAAGTACCGTATGTGCTTTAGCTAGAGTTCTAGCTATAAGTGATTGAAATTTTACCAGCCTTCTGTGGTAGCCTACGTTGTAGCCATTTTTTTGGCAAATTTCCTGGCTTCTCTGGCCTGTGTTTTATTGATTAGCCGTTGTAGTCTATGTTTAGATTACATGTTAATGTTTGTTGGACTCATAAAACAGAAGTTGTGTCCATTCAGTGCATGGCATCTTTGTTCTGTAAGCTTGAATTAAAAGAGAATAAAACAATATAAACTAAAAGAAAAAGAGATTGTGTGTTTGTCATATTATAAGGCTATAGGCTATGTTATAGTGGGCTCTAACTCTATTTTGTTTCATATGAATAGGCCAGGACTTTAAATATTTGCAGCATCTCCATCATAACTTACAGACTTTGATCATTTGTCTGCTTATATGATTCTAACTGTCATTGTTACTCATTGTATTGTGCCATGAGCCTTTACTGTGCCTATTATATTAAGTTATTAGTAGCTTTAGGGGCCTACACAGTCATTATGTTACATCATCCTCCACTGAATGTAAATAATCAGCTATAACAATCTGCAGTTTAGCATTTTTAAATGCTTAGTCATATATTTCTGTGGCTATTTTGTTGAAAGTAACTCAAAAGTAATACACAAGTAGTGTAACGCATTACAATTCAGAGATAGTAATATTGTAATGTAACTAATTACTTTCAAATGACAGTAACTAGTAATATATAATGTATTATATTTTGGATGTAACTTGCCCAACACTGAGTATATATATGTATATATGTATGTATATATACACATATGTACAAATATATAAAAAGGAAATTAAAGCTCAGTTTTCATACGTTACCTTCGCCGTCTCTTCTTCTTCTTCTGAGATGAAAAAACAAACAAACATCGATCTTTCACTCACACACAGGACGAGGGGGCGTGGCCTTTCGTAGGCTCAGCCAATCAGTGACTGAACGACTGTGGCGTTAAATCAGGTCGACAAACGAGTTTCAGCTGAAGTTACATCATCAACGTGAAGAATCCACAGAGTCAGGTTTGTTGTTGAAGAAGTTATTTTTAGTTTGAGTCATGATGATTAATCACTTTCACACTGACGTGATCAACATTTTGAGATTAAAAAACACTCACTCTCCCACACCAAAGTCCATAGAGAAAACCAGTGATTTTAGCTCACAGGGACACGGGAGCTGCTGGTCCTCTGCTGCCTCGTGTGGTCACTTTGTGTCACTGAGTTAAGTCTAAAGTAAATATTTTTAAAGCTGAATTCACTAAAATCAGTCATTGTAAGTTAGTGATGGAGGCAGCAGTGGATCAACAACTCCTGTGTGCTGTGATGTTGTGACTTTGGTGTGGGAGAGTGAGTGACTTTGGTGTGGGAGAGTGAGTGACTTTGGTGTGGGAGAGTGAGTGACTTTGGTGTGAGAGAGTGAGTGACTTTGGTGTGGGAGAGTGAGTGACTTTGGTGTGAGGAGAGTGAGTGACTGGTGTGGGAGAGTGAGTGACTTTGGTGTGGGAGAGTGAG
>NC_139803.1:44137819-44202819 GCF_963457635.1 Microchirus variegatus
ACGAGTTAGCGGGCTACCTGTAACTGTCCTAATGCAAAACCCTGTGGAAAACAAAAACTAAAGCTAACGTTAGCTGACATTATTTATCAAATAGTTTTCAATGTGTTTAATTAAATTGAATGGATTCAATGTTTCAGATATATGACTTTACTGTGAAATTTAGTTTCTGTTTACATTAAAGACCAAAACACCAGTAGCAGTCGTCGCTAACATGAGCCTCAACAGATCTGGGTTAACTTTTAGATTAAAACTACAAGGTTTCATTTATCCCGGCTTTAGGACGATGGACACCAGGAGACCAGTGGACGTGGACGCGTCGCCCCCCGGTGGCCGTGTTTGTCCTCTACCCTACAGTAAATATTGATATTGATGAAGTTTCAGCGTAAACGCCTCCTCTGACCTGGTTTCATGGACTCATGGATTTCGTCCTTGAGGAAGCGGAAAAACAAAGACGGGAGGAGGAGAGGATGGAAGGAAGGATGGAAGGAAGGAAGGAGGGAAGGAGGGAGGGAGCGAGGTGAGGAGAAAAGGAAAGGAGGGAACATTAATGAAGGCACTTGATCTCACTCACACAAAGTCCTCTTTTATCTTGTGCAACAGGCAGCGTCAGGAAATGAGACGAGTGGTTTTTGTCTGCGAGGCCCAAGCAGAAAAAGGGATTTGTCTCCAAATGCAGCTGTAGCAACAGGCGTCCTCTGTGTGTGTGTGTGTGTGTGTGTGTGTGTGTGTGTGTGTGTGTGTGTGTGTGTGTGTGTGTGTGTGTGTGTGTGTGTGTCTGTGTGTGTGTGTGTGTCTGTGTGTGTGTGTGCGGCGCTAAATGAGATATTGAAACAGAGACTTCCCCCGCGTTTGTCCTCCACTGATGAAGAAGAGCTGAAAATAGGATTTGTGTGTGAAACAGAGAGAGGACGACGTTAAGCCGGTTAAGACGAGCGAAGGTCTGGTTTCACAGCGAGGACCCGGGGGACGGACGGGGGGACGGAAGGACGGGGGATGGACAGACGGACTGGGGACGGAGGGGGACAGATGGGGGACGGACGGACGGGTAGACGGACAGGGGGACGGACGGGTAGACGGACGGGGGGACAGACGGACGGGGATGGACGGACGGACGGGTGACAGACGGACGGGGGATGGACAGACGGACGGGGGACGGACGGACGGGGGAACGGACGGGGACGGACGGACGGGGGAACGGACGGGTGACGGACGTACGGGGAGACGGACGGGGGATGGACGGACGGACGGGGGACGGACAGGGGGACGGACAGGGGGACGGACGGGTAGACGGACGGGGGGACGGACGGACGGGGATGGACGGACGGACGGGTGACAGACGGACGGGGGATGGACAGACGGACGGGGGATGGACAGGGGGACGGGGGACGGACGGGGGACAGACAGGGGGACAGACGGACGACGGGGGGACGGACGGGTGACGGACGGACGGGGAGACGGACGGGGGACGGACAGGGGGACGGACGGGTAGACGGACGGGGGGACGGACGGGTAGACGGACGGGGATGGACGGACGGATGGGGGATGGACAGACGGACGGGGACGGACAGACGGACGGGGACGGACAGGGGGACGGACGGGGGACGGACGGGTGACGGACGGACGGGGAGACGGACGGGGGATGGACGGACGGACGGGGGACGGACGGGGGACGGATGGACGGGGGACAGAGTCCATATCTGAGGTTTCTTCTGGGAACCTAAACGTCGGGATGATTCCCGGCGTCAGCATCAGTCCGATAGTTCCTGAAAATCGCAAAAAGAAAAACGACTCACAATTTTTTTTACAAACTGTACAAATTCCAGTAAAACGCACTTATTTTAAGCCCTAAATTGCTGTGAGTAAAATACGCAACTCCTTATATGGACTTCCTGGAGGGGTGAGCTGTTTAAAGCAGTGTTTGCTAACCCTGATCCTCAGGCAACTTCATGCCCTGCCATGTTTTAGATGTTGCCCTGCTCCAAAAACACCTGATTCACTTAAACTTTCAACTTTTGTAATTATTTTTAAATGTTATATTTAAATTTTGGTAAAAACATAAATGAATATATCAATAAATGTAATGTTTAAACTTGTCTTTTAAAATTTTTTTATTTCAATTTAGTTTTTGTTTTTTTCCAAAGAATGTAATGTTTCAAATGTCTTTTTAAATTTTTTTAAAAATGTTTTATTTGTTTTTAAAACATTTAAAGTTTTAAATTTTGTGTATTTTAAAAAAAGTTATATTTCAACTTTTGTCATTTAAAAAAAAAAGTATATTTAAAATTTGGTAAAAAAAAAAAATCAAAACATTTAATGTTTAAATGTGTCTTTTTTAAATGTTTTTTCAATTTTGTAATTTTTCAAAAAAATTTAATGTTTCACATTTTGTGTATTTTTTCCTCCCAAAAACTAATGTTTCAACTTTTGTTAAAAAAACATTATTTTAAATGTCATGTTTCATCTGAATCAGGTGTTTTTGGAGCAGGGCAACATCCAAAACACGGCAGGGCAGAGTTCCCTGAGGATCAGGGTTAGGAAACACTGGGTTAAAGGTCAAATCGTGTGTTTTTGAGTCCAAGTTACAGTTAATTTAATATGCAGAAGTCACAAAATAGACAAAACAGTGATATTAAAGTGGTATAAAACTTTCTCTAATGTATAAGGAAAACATTTCTATTGTTACATGAACATTCAAGGTGCAGAGAACTCAAATAATCCAGGAAAAACGGATTAAAAAGATTAGAGACATAAAAAATAAGTAAATAAATCGATCAATTAAAATATATTATTGATATTAATTCATAAAATGAAAGGTTCGAGGTAACTAAAACCCAAAATATCAAATATACAGTGTTTTTCTAATAAAAATCTGGTAAATAAGAGAATGTTTACACATTTACAAACAAAACCCTGACGCTTTAATATCACTGTCAAAGTTAAAAATAACAATATAAGAATAAATAACAGACACATTTAAATAGTCTTGTCTACCATATGGAGCCGTAAAAGCTTTAATTACTTGCTTATATATGACTTTATTTATTTATTCTGTCAGGTTCGGTCGTCCGTACGTTTCTGTTTTATCACTCATTCAGTGAATTAAGTTGAATTATCACGTGTGTGTGACAGCGATGATTTAAAGGCAGCAGCAGCAGAAGAGAATGTGACATTAATTTCTAAAAGTCATTCATTTCAGGAGCAGAAAACAGGATTTGCCGCTGAGTCGTCGCAGATCTGTCGTAAGCTAGTTAGCGCTTCAAAGCAGCCAATTTCACACCGAGGATAAAGAAGCTCGTTCACGACGCAAACATGAGGATAATAATAATAATAATTCTTTAAAAAAAAAAAGGAATTCCTTAATTACGGCGGCATGACACTTGATTTAATTCACATTTCCCTGCAGCGATTATTCTCGTTTGCCGGTGGCCGAGAAAAGGCGCCGTGGACGGATCTGAGGACGAGTCGTAAGCGCGTTAGCGGAATCAAACGCGCGATTTCACACCGAGAAAATGAGGCTAATTCTTTAAAGACGTTTGGTTCGGACGAGACGAAGAAGAAGAGAGTGATTTCACGCAAGCTAATGCGAAGCTTTTATGACTTTAACACGTTCGATTTCAAAGAGAATTCGACCTGTACACTTAACAAGACAAGCTAAAACAGCTGGATCACCTGTTAGCGACACATAAGGTTCTTATTCTGCAGGTTCTGCTTCTGCTAGCAGTTTGTACACGTAAATTGAGCTGTTAGCTGATGATGCCAGTTAGCACACACAACAGTTAATTAAAAAATAAAAAATAAAAATACTAGTTTACACAGAATGGCATCAGTTTCCAATCAATAAATCAATCATTTAATCAATATTTGAATCAAAATGATGAAAAAGTATTCTGTATTTAGAGTGTGAAGGTATAAAAACATGTTTTATTTAATATTTGATGTCTTTTTGTACCTCTGTAGTTGTGTTTCATGACTTTGTTTTATGTGACACGATCACAAGCACTCGTTAGCCAATTTGAAAAACAGCCCTGCTAGCTAGCTAGTAGTTAGTATCTGTTTGTTTCCAATGAAACACAAGCTGCTGCTGATGAACTCAAGCTAACGATGACTCGGGGACACAAACTCACAGGTATGAATCACTTTCTTAACTATATTTAATGTATAGTTGTGTTTCATAACTGTGTTTTATGTGACACACTCACAAGCACGTGTTAGCAAAAATGAAAACAGCCCTGCTAGCTAGCTGGTAGTGAGTATCAAGCTGCTTCTAATCAACTCAAGCTAACGATGACTCAGAGACACAAACTCAGACGTAGGAAACAACATTTTAACTTGTCTTAATCTAGAGTTTTATGTGTTTTTATGGGCTGTTTCTGCTAACATTAATTAGTAAATATTAAACCAAGCATGCTAGCTTTTACTGTACTGTGCTAAAGAGTGAGCTAACTACATTAATCTTTCCAAATACAAACCAGATGGAACACGAGCTGCTACAAACAAACTCAAGCTAACGTTGATGCTGTGCTTAAAAGAGGATTGAGAGGCACCAGAACAGGTAATAAACCACTTATTAACGAGTTTAATGTACATTTGTGTTTCATAAAGTTGTCTTATATGACGTGTCAGCTAACATTAATGAGTAAATATATTCAACCAGACCTGCCAGACTGTGTTGTGCTAACGAGTTAGCTAGCTCCCTGTAACTGTCCAAATGCAAACCCTGTGGAAAACAAAAACCAAAGCTAACTTTAGCTGACATTATATATAGAAAATTACAGTTTTCAGTGTGTTTAATTAAGTTTAATGGCCTCAATGTTTGCTTGGTTATTTATTATTTGAAGTAAAGTTGCAGTGACTTTGCTTGAGGTTAGCTAGGTTAGCTGCAAAAGACAACAGAAAACATACTCGTACTAATATATGCAATTTAGTGTATTAATGTTGTGAATTTGTGATTTAAAGCCTCAATTATTTACCATTAACATAAAACCAGACTGTATTTAAATCAATCAAATGCAGTAAAAGAAACACAACACGTGTGGTGGATGTAAAGTGCAATTTCAGACCCTGTATTTTTGGTTTTGGTGAGTTTGGTGAATATTTTAGACTCGTACGCGACTGTTAAAATATGCCGAATTCGCCGTGATCACTTCCTGTTTGCGGCGCATCCGTGTTTTTAGTCGCAGCAAACACTGGATTCGTGAGAAACTGATGTAAAACTTATAAATGTGAAGATTTTCAAGGGGGTTCTGTGCATACATTCTCTCTCTGTGTCTGTCTGACACACACACACACACACACACACACACACACACACACACACACACACACACACACACACTTAAATCCGGGATTTCTTCAAACCGTATAAATTTGAGGTCAAGTCAAATCATTTTAAAGACATGTAATTTAAGTCAGAGTATTACTGTGTTTTAATCACTTTATGAGTGTGTGTGTGTGTGTGTGTGTGTGTGTGTGTGTGTGTGTGTGTGTGTGTGTGTGTGTGTGTGTGTTAAAGAACTGCAGTAGATCTCATTATTACAGTGGAAGGTTTTAATCATAGTTTTCTCGATGCTCTTTTCCACTTGGTTAACTCTCTGTCTCTCTCTCATCTTACAAATTAGACATCGGCTAAAAAACATGGCCGCTCATCTTTTTTCTCCTCCGCGTTCGTTCTCGGCTGTTACACACTTTTTTTTTCACTTTGTCAGTCAAACATTTCTCTTTTCTTTTTTTGTGTTTCATCGCTGAAAAGTGTGGGATTTTATGTTTGTCAGTTATCTTTTGTTGCCTTTGTTCCACTTTACTTCATTGTTTTTCCACATTTTTATTTTTAGAAATTCCTTTATTTCATTCAAACACCTGACCTATCTAATTTCTTCTTTTCTTTTTGTTTGTTTTCTTGCTTTTCCTTTAATTTCTAAATATCTATCTATCTATCTATCTATCTATCTATCTATCTATCTATCTATCTATCTATCTATCTATCTATCTATCTATCTATCTATCTATCTATCTAATACATATATACATATATGTGTATATATGTATACACATATTACTTTTCTTCTTGTCCAGTGAAGGAATTCCCTGCGATCTTTCCTTCCGTCTGAATCCGTGTCTAATCGTTAACACACTCACACTTTCCAGGACTTTGATGGTGAGTGTGTGATGAAAGTGAGGAGACGTGGAATCATGAGTTCACTGTCAGCTTTTTAGAGAAGAAGAAGAAACGTTCCTATTATTATTATTCTTTACAGGGAAAACTAACTGACTTTCTTCAAATAAACAAAAAGTATCTCGGAATGACTTGAAATTCACCATCATAATAGTCAGCATCGCCCTGAACAAGGATCTGTTGAAAATATTTGAAAACTCCTTAAGGAATAATTTTAATGAATTTTTGAAAATCCGGTACTGATCCATTTGCTCTGATGCACTTTGACAGTGAGCTGACTTTCTTCAAAAAAAATAAAACTATCTCGGATTTACTTGAAATTTACCATCATAATAGTCGACATCGCCCTGAACAAGGATCTGTTGAAAATATTTGCATATCTCTTAAGAAATAATTTTAATGAATTTTTAAAATCTAGGAAATGATCCATTTGCCCTGATGCACTTTGACAGTGAGCTGAGTTTCTTCAAAAAAACAAAAAGTATCTCCGATTTACTTTAAATTCGCAATCATAATAGTCGGCATCGCACTGAACAAGGATCTGTTGATAATATTTGAAAACTCCTTAAGGAATAATTTTAATGAATTTTTGAAAATCCGGTAATGATCCATTTGCCCTGATGCACTTTGACAGTGAGCTGAGTTTCTTCAAAAAAACAAAAAGTATCTCAGATTGACTTGAAATTCGCCATCATAATAGTCGGCATCGCCCTGAACAAGGATCAGTTGAAAATATTTGAAAACTCCTTAAGGAATAATTTAAATGATTTTTTGAAAATCAGGAAATGATCCATTTGTCCTGATGCACTTTGACAGTGAGCTGAGTTTCTTCGCGAAAACAAAAAGTATCTCAGATTGACTTGAAATTCACCATCTTAATAGTCGGCATCGTCCTGAACAAGGATCTGTTGAAAATATTTGCAAACCTCTTAAGGAATAATTTTAATGAATTTTTGAAATTCAGGAAATTATCAACTTGCCCTGATGCACTTTGACAGTGAGCTGAGTTTCTTCTCGAAAACAAAAAGTATCTCAGATTGACTTGAAATTCGCCATCATAATAGTCGGCATCGCCCTGAACAAGGATCTGTTGAAAATATTTGAAAACCTTTTAAGGAATAATTTTCATGAATTTTTGAAAATCCGGTAATGATCCATTTGCTCTGATGCACTTTGACAGTGAGCTGAGTTTCTTCAAAAAAACAAAAAGTATCTCGGATTGACTTGAAATTTACCATCTTAATAGTCGGCATCGCCCTGAACAAGGATCAGTTGAAAATATTTGAAAACTCCTTAAGGAATAATTTTAATGATTTTTTGAAAATCAGGAAATGGTTCATTTGCCCTGATGCACTTTGACAGTGAGCTGAGTTTCTTCAAAAAAACAAAAAGTATCTCAGATTGACTTGAAATTCGCCATCATAATAGTCGGCATCGCCCTGAACAAGGATCAGTTGAAAATATTTGAAAACTCCTTAAGGAATAATTTTAATGATTTTTTGAAAATCAGGAAATGATCCGTTTGTCCTGATGCACTTTGACAGTGAGCTGAGTTTCTTCGCGAAAACAAAAAGTATCTCCGATTTACTTTAAATTCACCATCTTAATAGTCGGCATCGTCCTGAACAAGGATCTGTTGAAAATATTTGCAAACCTCTTAAGGAATAATTTTAATGAATTTTTGAAATTCAGGAAATTATCAACTTGCCCTGATGCACTTTGACAGTGAGCTAAGTTTCTTCTCGAAAACAAAAAGTATCTCAGATTGACTTGAAATTCACCATCATAATAGTCGGCATCGCCCTGAACAAGGATCTGTTGAAAATATTTGAAAACCTCTTAAGGAATAATTTTCATGAATTTTTGAAAATCAGGAAATGAGCCATTTGCCCTGATGCACTTTGACAGTGAGCTGAGTTTCTTCAAAAAAACAAAAAGTATCTCCGATATACTTGAAATTCACCATCATAATAGTCGGCATCGCCCTGAACAAGGATCTGTTGAAAATATTTGAAAACTCCTTAAGGAATAATTTTAATGAATTTTTGAAAATGAGGAAATTTTCCATTTGCCCTGATGCACTTTGACAGTGAGCTGAGTTTCTTCAAAAAAACAAGAAGTATCTCCGATTTACTTGAAATTCACCATCATAATAGTCGGCATCGCCCTGAACAAGGATCCGTTGAAAATATTTGAAAACTCCTTAAGGAATAATTTTAATGAATTTTTGAAAATCATGAAATGACCAATTTGGCCTGATGCACTTTGACAGTGAGCTGACTTTCTTCAAAAAAACAAAAAGTATCTCAGATTGACTTGAAATTCACCATCATAATAGTCGGCATCGCCCTGAACAAGGATCCGTTGAAAATATTTGAAAACCTCTTAAGGAATAATTTTCATGAATTTTTGAAAATCAGGAAATGAGCCATTTGCCCTGATGCACTTTGACATTGAGCTGAGTTTCTTCAAAAAAACAAAAAGTATCTCGGATTGACTTGAAACTCGCCATCATAATAGTCGGCATCGCCCTGAACAAGGATCTGTTGAAAATATTTGAAAACTCCTTAAGGAATAATTTTAATGATTTTTTGAAAATCAGGAAATGGTTCATTTGCCCTGATGCACTTTGACAGTGAGCTGACTTTCTTCAAAAAAACAAAAAGTATCTCGGATTGACTTAAAATTCACCATCATAATAGTCGGCATCGCCCTGAACAAGGATCAGTTGAAAATATTTGAAAACTCCTTAAGGAATAATTTTAATGATTTTTTGAAAATCAGGAAATGGTTCATTTGCCCTGATGCACTTTGACAGTGAGCTGACTTTCTTCAAAAAAACAAAAAGTATCTCGGAATGACTTAAAATTCACCATCATAATAGTCGGCATCGCCCTGAACAAGGATCCGTTGAAAATATTTGAAAACTCCTTAAGGAATAATTTTAATGAATTTTTGAAAATCATGAAATGACCAATTTGGCCTGATGCACTTTGACAGTGAGCTGACTTTCTTCTCGAAAACAAAAAGTATCTCAGATTGACTTGAAATTCACCATCATAATTGTTGGCATCGCCCTGAACAAGGATCCGTTGAAAATATTTGAAAACCTCTTAAGGAATAATTTTCATGATTTTTTGAAAATCAGGAAATGGTTCATTTGCCCTGATGCACTTTGACATTGAGCTGAGTTTCTTCAAAAAAACAAGAAGTATCTCCGATTTACTTGAAATTCACCATCATAATAGTCGGCATCGCCCTGAACAAGGATAAGTTGAAAATATTTGAAAACCTTTTAAGGAATAATTTTAATGAATTTTTGAAAATCATGAAATGACCAATTTGGCCTGATGCACTTTGACAGTGAGCTGACTTTCTTCTCGAAAACAAAAAGTATCTCAGATTGACTTGAAATTCACCATCATAATAGTTGGCATCGCCCTGAACAAGGATCCGTTGAAAATATTTGAAAACCTCTTAAGGAATAATTTTCATGAATTTTTGAAAATCATGAAATGAGCCATTTGCCCTGATGCACTTTGACATTGAGCTGAGTTTCTTCAAAAAAACAAAAAGTATCTCGGATTGACTTGAAACTCGCCATCATAATAGTCGGCATCGCCCTGAACAAGGATCAGTTGAAAATATTTGAAAACTCCTTAAGGAATAATTTTAATGATTTTTTGAAAATCAGGAAATGAGCCATTTGCCCTGATGCACTTTGACAGTGAGCTGAGTTTCTTCAAAAAAACAAAAAGTATCTCGGAATGACTTGAAATTCATCATCATAATAGTCGGCATCGCCCTGTACAAGGATCTGTTGAAAATATTTGAAAACTCCTTAAGGAATAATTTTAATGATTTTTTGAAAATCAGGAAATGGTTCATTTGCCCTGATGCACTTTGACAGTGAGCTGACTTTCTTCAAAAAAACAAAAAGTATCTCAGATTGACTTGAAACTCGCCATCATAATAGTCGGCATCGCCCTGAACAAGGATCCGTTGAAAATATTTGAAAACCTCTTAAGGAATAATTTTTATGAATTTTTGAAAATGAGGAAATTTTCCATTTGCCCTGATGCACTTTGACAGTGAGCTGAGTTTCTTCAAAAAAACAAAAAGTATCTCCGATTTACTTTAAATTCACCATCATAATAGTCGGCATCGCCCCGAAAACAAGGATCCGTTGAAAATATTTGAAAACCTCTTAAGGAATAATTTTCATGCATTTTTGAAAATCAGGAAATGATGCATTTGGCCTGATGCACTTTGACAGTGAGCTGACTTTCATTGTAAGTTAGTGATGGAGGCAGCAGTGGATCAACAACTCCTGTGTGCTGTGATGTTAAAATCACTGATTTTCTCTATGGGCTTTGGTGTGGGAGAGTGAGTGGTTTACAGACATCAGTTTACACAAGGAAACGTCTGTCTAACATTGAGATAAAGGCTAACGTCAGTTCATATTTCCGTCTCTTGTTGATAAACTTTCCATTTAAAGTGTTAAAACAAAACAACTTGAAGTCATTTCCTCTTCAATCATGTGACTTTAAAGTCAAAAGCATCGAGAGAAACTTTTGGATGTTTCGCTTCGTTCAGCATCGTGTCACTTTCAGCTCTGTGTGTGTGTGTGTGTGTGTGTGTGTGTGTGTGATTATTAAAGATGCAAAGTGTGTGTGTGTGCGTGTGTGTTTGCATTTTTCCCCGACATCTTAATGACATCGCTGCTGAATCAGCAAAACGTTGTACAAAGTGAAGAGGATGAAAGATGGAGAGTGAGAGGAGGCGGAAGAGGAGGAAGAGGGGGAGATGGACAGAGGACGAGAAAAAAGACAAGAAATAAGACAAAAAAACAACAACGAAGACAAAAACAAACAAAATGACAAGAAATAAAAATAATAATAAAAAAAAAAAGATTCAGGTCGAAGAAGTTTCTCATGTTTTTTGCTGCAAAGTTGCTTTTTTTTCCTCCTTCGTCCTGAACACACACTCCTGCAGTGACTGTGTGTGTGTGTGTGTGTGTGTGTGTGTGTGTGTGTGTGTGTGTGTGTGTGTGTGTGTGTGTGTGTGTGTGTGTGTGTAAACAATAGAGTTGATTAGGCGTTGCGTGGCAGTGACAGCGCTGAGGGGAGATGATTAATGATTCTCTGTTTAATGTGATTAGTCCATTAATACCTCCTGTGATGGCTCAGACCGGCTAACACTGGGGAAAGGTCAGCACACACACAAACACATGTACACACACACACACGTGTACACACACACACACACAGACGTACACACACACACACACTCCTGTAATGGATCATTAAGGAGGTCAAAGAAAAGAGTGCTGCTGTAGTTTCCTGTTTGAGAGTCAATAGTATTTTCAGTTTAATGCGATTTTTCCATTAATGCTGCAACACACACACACACAAGCACAAGCACACACACACACACACACACACACACACACACACACACACACACACACACACACACCTGAGTGACGAGTGTTTGTGGTTTTATCATTTTTATTTTTTTTAGCTTTTGTTGCTGAGCTGATTTCACCGTTTCTGAAAATCTGAAGATGCAGTACCAATAACGACCACTAGATGTGCCAACCAAAAAATGTCTTTAGCGCCACATAAATCCATGTAACGGATTTTATTTAACGTTGTTTATTTTGTTACTGAATCCTAAATTTAAAAAAAAAAAAAAAAAGAAAAGGCTACAATCCTCCACAGAGAAGCTAACGTCAATTAATCTGACGCTGAAAATAGTTCCCGACTTTTTTTTTTACGAGGAAAAGTTTGAGCTCTGAAAATCATCAGTATTTTATTAAATACGATATATGACAACAATAGCGACAAGATCAGGAAAAACTGTCAATAAATGCACAGCGCAAAAGCAGAATGTACAGCTACGCTGGAGGCTAACAATTGTCGCAATTAACCGACAGATGGTAACAAATCATTAACGTGCTATAAATAATTAACGTATATGCAGTCGCTGACATTTTAGACTAAGCAAAACGTGTTTTTCCTCGTTTTATCCAAAGCTAAGCTAACTAGCTGCTAGCCATAGCTTTGTATTTCACGGACACATTCGAGTGAGGCGTCAATCTGCTCGTCTCACTCTCGTGAAAAGTAAATACGACATTTTGATTGTCTCTTTGTTTTTGGTTTGGTGACTTTTTAGCGTAGATTTGTTCCTGTGCACATTTCGGACTCGTCGGAGCATTTGGGCTCAATTTAAATGGTTCGCATTCTTTCTGTAAATGCCCAGGCGAAATTCCGATGTGTGTGTGTGTGTGTGTGTGTGTGTGAGACAGAGAGAGAATCCCCCTGTAGAATCTTCAGTTTCAGGAGGAAACATGGCGTCTGTGCCAGTTTCTCTCCATGGAGAACGGTGTTTATGTCTGAAGACAAACCAGCAGAACAAAAGCACTCGTCTGATCCGCGTGTGTGTGTGTGTGTGTGTGTGTGTGTGTGTGTGTGTGTGTGTGTGTGTGTGTGTGTGTGTGTGTGTGTGTGTGTGTGTGTGTGTGTGTGTGTGTTAGTGTCCAGTTTCTTGTGTTTTTATTGTCAGTGTTTAAATGTATCGACAGTGAAACACTGATCAATCGCTGACATTGTATTGGTGCATGTGTGTGTGTGTGTGTGTGTGTGTGTGTTAATCTAACAGTATAGTTAATATGTTGTTCTCATACTCTATTAGCCACTGTTGACAGCTGATGATTGATCTTCTCATCATTTCTCCCTGCAACACCCTGCGGAGACTGTGTGTGTGTGTGTGTGTGTGTGTGTGTGTGTGTGTGTGTGTGTGTGTGTGTGTGTGTGTGTGTGTGTGTGTGTGTGTGTGTGTGTGTGTGTGTGTGTGTGTGTGTGTGTGTAATCCTGATATATTTGTGTGTTTAAACTTGAGATGTTGTGCAGTCAGGTTGCGTTCACCAGTGAACTTCTATGTGATTTATTTACAAACACATCAAAAGCTTTGTTTTCATCATTTTCATCATTTTCTGTCTTTTTCTGTAATTTACAACAACGTCATTCAGTAAATTCAGGATTTTGTCGATTTCCTTATTAATTTGCCCAAAACTGCCACCAAACCTCATTCAAAAATCTGCCAATATAACAAATCATGCAATATTAGGATATAAATCAAAAATGTCATGGAGCAAAATCGGATTTAAATTCAATTCAACAAGAAGTCAGCCATTTTTAATTTTATGTCAGCATTTTTTAAATTTCAAGTCGGCCATTTTGTGGAAATTTTACGTGAGAAGCAAAACACATATCTCATTAAGCAAAATCATCAGCCATCTTTAATTTTTAGTCAGGACATTTTAAATTTCAAATCCGACGTTTCCAATATTTAGTCCGACATTTTAAATTTCAAATCCGACGTTTCCAATATTTAGTCCGACATTTTGAATTTTAAGTCAGACATCTTTTATTTCAAATCCGACGTTTCCAATATTTAGTCCGACATTTTAAATTACAAATCCGAGGTTTCCAATATTTAGTCCGACATTTTGAATTTTAAGTCAGACATCTTTTATTTCAAATCCGACGTTTCCAATTTTAAGTCCGACATTTTGAATTTTAAGTCCGACGTCGCCAATATTTAGCCCGACATTTTGAATTTCAAATCCGACGTTTCCAATATTTAGTCCGACATTTTTTATTTTAAGTCCGACATTTTGAATTTAAGTCCAACATTTTTTATTTTAAGTCAGACATTTTGAATTTCTTGGTAATTTTTGGCAATTTAACTTTTTTTTTTTTTGCAAAATTTTAAAATCAAAGGGAGCAAAATTGCAAATTCAACAGGAAGTCAGACATTTTGCATTTTCCGTGTATTTGTCGTTCTTTGCGTCCTTGTAAACAGAACTTTATGTGCGCTTCTTAGTTTCTGTTCACGTGTTAAAGGATGAATGAAGGTCACTCTGTGGATTCATTCATTCATTCATTCATTCATTCATTCATCTCTTCCACAGACTTAACTTTGTGATTGCAGCTGATCACACACACACACACACACACACACAGGTACGTATGTTTTAACCTTTAAATCTCTCCTGCCGCAGCTTTAACCTCGCGGCGCTACGGTGTTTTATGGTCTTCGCCTTCGCTCGGGTCTCATCGAGGTCTCGGGAAAACCTTGGCAGCTAAAACACAGCCGATAATTCAGCGGCTTCACAACTCCACCACCACCACGACCACGTTAGGACTCAATTACTGCGTCGCACACCTTTGCAAAGCCAGAGTTAGAAGGAAAACGCGCCGACGTCTTCCTCTCGCCGTGTTTTCTACTGAACTCTTCAAAGAAAACTCGTGCTTTTCAAGTTCGCGAAACAAAGTTTTCTGGCTAACGAAGAAGAAGAAGAAGTCGTTATCTATACGAGCGGGAAAAGTTAAAGCTATACGTTAAGAACGCATATCTGAGGAGATCGCAATTTCAAAGAGTCACTGGCGCTTATCCAATCACACAGCAGTCACTCTCCCCCCTCCCCTCCCCCCTTGTTCACTTTATCACACACACACACACACACACACACACACACACACACACACACACACACACACACACGCACACACACTTCCTCTTTTCTCTGAATCTCATCCATGTCTCCTTCAGATCGCTCTCTCTCTTTATCTCCGTTAAAGAGTGTTGATCCTGTTCTCGCTCCAGAAACTGCAACGTCAAGCTCCACACACACACACACACACACACACACACACACACACACACACACACACACACACGCATTTTAATTAATACATAGATTTAAATTGCGATGCGTGTGTGCTGAAGTGATATACACCCCTGCTAGTTAAAAGTCTTTTTTATTGCTTAATCAATGTTGAAATTAATATGATTTAACTCCCAACCCCTCGTTACGCCCACACACACACACACACACACACGAACGCACACACACACACACGGACGCACACACACACGCACACACACACTTACAGGGGCCAAGTCATTAGTTGTAGGTTAATTAGTGTTATAATTAATAACCCAGCAGAAACACTCGTGTGTGTGTGTGTGTGTGTGTGACAGAGGAATGCATTCATGTGTGTGTGTGTGTGTGTGTGCGTGTGTGTAAATATATGTTAATTTGATTTTTCCTCAGATATGATGGATTATAGCAGCTTACGATAACGACAGTGAAACTTCTCTTCAAAGCTCCGCGTTCGTTTGCGTAATTTCGTTTGGCACTCGGATCAATAAAGTTTTTTTTTTTTTTTTTGCGAGTCCCAAAAAAAAAAAAAAAAAGAAACCTGAGCCAGCTCGTCCACTCGTCCGGACGTTTTCATCTTTTCATCCGTTGCCATTTCTCCGTCCCTGTTGACTTTGTGCGTTTTCTTATTTGACTTGTTTTGATTTGCAGGAAATGAAAGCAGCAGAATCACCTGAGGGACTCCACAGCGCCCCCTACCTCCTCCTCCTCCTGTGGAGTTTTCTGATTGAAGGTATTTTTGTTTCATGTTTACTTCTAAAGTCGACGCTCACCGAGATATTTTCACAGATGTTTTCTTCAATAATACCGTTTAATTATTATGATACTGCCCCCTAGTGGTTAAAGCAGTAGAAAGCATTTCTTTACACACGGATAAAGAGCTTTGTTTTCTTTTAAAAGTTAGCTGTCAGAAAAGTTAGCATCATTTTTCATATTTTTTTTCTACCCAGTTGTGGAAAATCACCCTCGCCTGATATTGCGACTAAAACTCAATATTTACGTACATTTTATCGTAATCTATATCTCTTTATTAGTTTGAGGACACGTCCGTCAGAAGGTTTATCGCGTAAACTCGTGACGGTTCGCTCGACAGGCTTCAAACTCGGCAGGCGACTCGCAGCGTACGCTAGCATGCGCGGTGACGACTTTGACGTCATTTGGACGTGAAACTTGCGAGATATCGTCAGAAATGTTTCACGACTCTTGTACGAAGAAAAGTCAGACTGCGATAAAACAGCGCAGACGGATTGTTTTTTTCGTATACAAGTTACGTAGCGATTTTTTTTGCAGCCATGTTGCGTTGAGATCTTTCACGTAGATAAGTTGCATTGTGATTTTTCGTAGACGAGTTACGTTGCGATTTTTCAGCACATGAATTGCGTTGCGATTTTTGCGCTAGCATGCGCGGTGACGACTTTGACGCCGTTTGGACGAGAATTGCGCGAGATATCGTCAGAAATATTTCACGACTTTTGTACGAAGAAAAGCCCGTCTCCGATAAAAGAGCGCAGGCGGATTGTTTGTATGGGTGTAAAAGAATCTTTATGCGAACTTTAGACAAGGGCCTTGCTTTATGAGGGCGGCCATTTTGCACAGACGGACAAACTAGCCAGATTTCACTATTTGTAAAATTCGTATTCACGTATCTGTGCAGTGATAAGTTTTCCGTTGTGGAAAGCGACAGAAATCAGCAAAGGAACAAAAGCGAGAGTCGTTCGATGACTTTGTACGAAGAAAACGTCGTTGTGAAACATCACGTGCGATCTCTGTGTTAAACTAAAAAAAATACGCAAACATTACGGTTTTTTTTTACGATGTACGTGGAGGCGGGGCTTCTTGTGCGAAATAAAAACTTTACAAGTCATTCAACGAAGCGGACGACTTAGAATTACATCGTTAGGGGGCGCTACGTTTGACGCTAATGCGCATGAATCTTATGATACTCGACACCGCACCACCTAGTGGACAGGTACTGTCACGAACGTCATTTTGTGGCTTAAGCAAACGGCGAGTCGTGACCTTTGACCCACAGAGTGATGAGGTGTCACGTTTTTTGTTTTCCTTCCTCACAACCTTCCTTCCTTCCTTCCCTTGCCTCCTCTGTCCTTTGCCTTAAGACGGGGACGATTGATTTAAACACCTTATTAAAATAGCTTCACAGAGACGCTCGTCGTCTTCACACACACACACGCACACACACACGCACACACACACACGCACACACACACAGCGGCGCGGTGTGACAGTCACGCTGACAATAGGTGGCTGTCACAGTGATTGATGACACTGATTATACGTTAATAATGAAATAAACATTAAAAAACACATTGGGTGAAGCTCTTCATTAACCGCTCCGTCTTCACGACCATCATTCACATAAATCCACTCACAAACACAGACTCACCGTCCACTTTCAGCGCTAATTCCTTTGTCTTAATGATTCACTTAGCGATGACTCTGCTTTAAACGGACGTATGTTAGCGATCTGGACGCAGAGTCCTCCATCATCTGTTTGGTCTTTAGTACAAATCTCGTCATCGTCGTCGTAAATGACGGTCAAACGTGTGTGTGTGTGTGTGTGTACACTTTGATTTTGTCGTCTTATAGTTCAGAACTCATCGCTAGGCTCCCAGGAAAAACCAAAATGGCGGCCAAAAGACAGATTTTAGCCACATAGCAAGACACGCAACTAATACAATCTACGTCATTTTAAGTCTACGACGTCTATAAGAACGCGTTTCACGACTTTATCTTCACTGTTAGACGGACTTTAACAACAGGAAAGTGAAGTTTGTAAACCCCTCACTCTCCCACACCAAAGTCCATAGAGTAAACCAGTGATTTTAACATCACAGCACACAGGAGTTCACAGGAGTTGTTGATCCACTGCTGCCTCCATCACTAACTTACAATGACTGATTTTGTCAATTCGGCTTTTAAAAACATTTGTTCAGGCTTAATTTAGTGATACAAAGTCACCACACGAGGCAGCAGAGGACCAGCAGCTCCTGTGTCCCTGTGAGCTAAAATCACTGGTTTTCTCTATGGGGTTTGGTGTGGGAGAGTGAGTGGTTTACAAACTTTAGTTTTCCAGCCAAAAACATCAGATTAAGTCTACGACGTCTTAACGATGTTTTCACC
Source organism: Microchirus variegatus (assembly GCF_963457635.1). Taxonomy (NCBI): domain Eukaryota; kingdom Metazoa; phylum Chordata; class Actinopteri; order Pleuronectiformes; family Soleidae; genus Microchirus; species Microchirus variegatus. The sequence continues at coordinate 44,155,864 of NC_139803.1, forward strand.
TCTTCATGTCATCATTTGAAAGCATTTTGAAGTTTGTAAATCACTCACTCTCTCACACCAAAGTCACTCACTCTCTCACACCAAAGTCACTCACTCTCCCACACCAAAGTCACTCACTCTCCCACACCAAAGTCACTCACTCTCCCACACCAAAGTCACTCACTCTCACACACCAAAGTCACTCACTCTCTCACACCAAAGTCACTCACTCTCCCACACCAAAGTCACTCACTCTCCCACAACAAAGTCACTCACTCTGCCACACCAAAGTCACTCACTCTCCCACACCAAAGTCACTCACTCTCCCACACCAAAGTCACTCACTCTCCCACACCAAAGTCACTCACTCTCCCACACCAAAGTCCATAGAGTAAACCAGTGATTTTAACATCACAGCACACAGGAGTTCACAGGAGTTGTTGATCCACTGCTGCCTCCATCACTAACTTACAATGACTGATTTTTAGTGAATTCGGCTTTTAAAAAACCTTCATTATAATTTAAATCAGTGACACAAAGTGACCACACGAGGCAGCAAAGGACCAGCAGCTCCTGTGTCCATGCGAGCTAAAATCAGTGATTTTCTCTATGGGGTTTGGTGTGAGAGAGTGAGTGGTTTACAAACTTCAGTTTCCTGAATGTGTCTCAGCAGTAGGGGGCGCTCACAGTGCAGTTTGTCATAATAATAATAATAATAATAATAATAATAAGATAACAAGTGTTTGACTTTACACCAAAGTTCCGAGCGTTGTTTTTTGCTCCCGATACAGAGACAAAGTCCTTGCTTTACTTTGAACGAACACATAAATACGTGACCCTGACTTTCATATCAGCACTTTGAAAAAGTTTGGAGAGAGAGAGAGAGAGAGAGAGAGAGAGAGATAAGAGAAAGAGTATTTTGGTAAAAACAGAAAGCAGGACACAACGGTAACCGACGGCAACCGTCATCAATCAGAGTTTGAAGACATCGCTGCTGGCAAAGGCGACAGGAACAGTGAGAGGGAGAGAGAGAGAGAGAGAGAGAGAGAGAGAGACGTCAGGATGTAAATGCTAAAAGAGAACGAGTTAAATATAAAAGAGGAGAGGAGGGGGAGGGGTTAACCTTTCTCTGTGAAGACGAGAGAGAGAGAGAGAGAGAGAGAGAGAGAGGGAGAGAGAGTGGTGTTTTGGCCTCTTTAGCTGTTTTAAAAGAGGAATTAGGACAATGACTCGTCACCTTGAGACCTGATATCTCTCTCTCTTCCTCCCTCTCTCATCCCTCTCTCTCTCTAAAAAAGTAGCACAACAAAAATGTAAATGTTTGAACTTGAAACATTTTGTCAAATTTAAAAAAAAACGGGTCATCACGTGACCTTAAAGTGACCTCTTAAGGTCAGTAAAACAAACAAAAAAATCCTCTGAATGAGGAAGAGGGACGAAGGGGGCGGAGCCTTCACAGACAGGAAGTGTTAGCGACGGTCGATCTTTTTGGTCTCCAGCATTGAATTGCGATTTTCCGCAGATAAATTGAGTTGCGATATTTCATGTAGATAAGTTGCATTGTGATTTTTCATAGATAAATTGCGTTGTGATTTTTCATAGATAAATTGCGTTGCGATTTTTCATAGATAAATTGCGTTGCGATTTTTCATAGATAAATTGCGTTGCGATTTTTCATAGATAAATTGCGTTGCGATTTTTCATAGATAAATTGCGTTGCGATTTTTCATAGATAAATTGCGTTGCGATTTTTCATAGATAAATTGCGTTGCGATTTTTCATAGATAAATTGCGTTGCGATTTTTCATAGATAAATTGCGTTGCGATTTTTCATAGATAAATTGCGTTGCGATTTTTCATAGATAAATTGCGTTGCGATTTTTCATAGATAAATTGCGTTGCGATTTTTCATAGATAAATTGCGTTGCGATTTTTCCGTAGATAAATTGCGTTGTGATTTTTCCGTAGATAAATTGCGTTGTGATTTTTCCTAGACAATTTACATTGCGATTTTTTGCAGATAAGTTGCGTTGCGATTTTTCCGTAGATAAATTGCGTTGTGATTTTTCCTAGGCAATTTACATTGCGATTTTTCGCAGATAAGTTGCGTTGCGATTTTTCCGTAGATAAGTTAGGTTGCGATTTTTCTGTAGACAAGTTGTGTTATGATTTTTTCGTAGATAAGTTTCTTAGCGATTTCTTGGTTCCTAGCATCTTTGTGCTCTTTTGTTTTTTGCTGTTTTGGCCTCTGACCCCTGATGAACATGCTCACGATTCAACAACGTAGCACTAGCTTACTGCATGGGCCCCAAAAGCTAGGTGAGTTCATGTTTATTCCTAAATGGTAAGAGTCACGTCACTGTTAGCTTAGCTTAGCTTGATAACTGGTACTCGTCACCGTGGCTAAAGTTCTTTGTGTGCTGCTACAGCTGAACATGCTAAAGATTGTTAATGGCACGTAGCATTTCACGTCAGAAAAATAGTCTACGTTATCTTTTTTTATAGCAAATCCTTTGCCGCAACATTTAAAGGAGCCTCCGAGTCACTGTTGTTACAATGTTATTAGCCTTCAAATGTAGCCTCTGAAGGAGGCGGAGCCTGGATTATTTTAGTGCACTGTTAGCGACCTAGCAGCTAACTGTTAACTGGAAACTTGATTTGTTCTACGTGTGTGCGGCTACTTCCTGTTAGCGGTATCGTTTCACAACAATAAACTCAACGTTAAACGTAAGAAAAACTCCTACTTCAAACGTTTGACATGAATTTGAACATGCTTCTATTAGCTCCTCCTACATCCACGTAAGTGACTACGATATTTATACTAAATGTTGTTCGTAAAACAGATTGAATAAAAACAGGATTTAATCCAGATTTACGACTTCTCCCCGTGTGAGTGCGTTAAACTGGGTGTACCTAATAAAGTGAGCGGCGACTGTATTTCTCCAGTGGAAAAGTTTATACTCCAGCAAAAGGAGGTTATTTGAAATTAAATGATGCGCTAAACGCAGCTTAGCCTGAAGCTAATCTCTCTCTCTCTCCGTCTACGACCGTCAGTTACGACGATCGCGTTCAGAATTACCGACGTTGTTTCAGCGACGATGTAAACTGGACGCAGAGTTTCTCTAATTGTGTGATTAAAGGACATCGATTAGTGATCAGAGAGTTCTTCACCTCTTCATCTTCATCTCTCTCTTCCTCTCTCTCGTCCTCCTCTAAACTCTGTTCTTTGTGGATGAGCAGCTTTTATGAGCAGAGTGATAAAGAGAAGGAGGGATGAAGGGCAGAGAGGAAGGAGAGGTGGAGGACAGAGGAAGAGGAGAGAGAGTCTTTATTACACTGGAACATTTTTAATGCTTTCAACGTCTCAAGGTTCAGATTCACAACTTTTCTGCTGATTTAGAGGAAAAAAAGAACTCGAGTGTGCAACAAGACCAGATCAGTCAAGACCAGATCAGATCAGATTAGACCAGATCAGATCAGATCAGACCAGACCAGACCAGACCAGACAAGACGAGACCAGATCAGATCAGATCAGATCAGACCAGATCAAACCAGATCAGAACAGACCAGATCAGATCAGACCAGATCAGACCAGACCAGACGAGATCAGACCAGACCAGTTCAGATCAGACCAGATAAGATCAGGTCAGATGAGACCAGATCAGATCAGACCAGATCAGACCAGACCAGAGAAGACAAGATAAGACGAGACCAGATAAGACAAAAGCAGATAAGATGAGACCAGATCGGACGAGACCAGATAAGACCAGACCAGATAAAACAAGACCAGATAAAACAAGACTAGATAAAACGAGACCAGATAAGACGAGATCAGCTCAAACGAGACCAGATAAGACCAGAATAGATAAGACGAGACCGGATAAGACAAGACCAGATCAGATGAGACCAGATAAGACAAGACCAGATAAGACGAGACCAGATAAGACGAGACAAGATAAGACGAGACCAGATAAGAAGAGACCAGATCAGACGAGACCAGATAAGAAGAGACCAGATCAGACGAGACCAGATCAGACCAGATCAGACGAGATCAGACGAGACCAAGACCAGATAAGCTAAGAAAAGATAAGACAAGACCAGATAAAACAAGACCAGATAAAACAAGACCAGATAAAACAAGACAAGATTAGACGAGACCAGATAAAACAAGATCAGACGAGACCAGATAAACGAGACGAGACCAGATAAAACAATACCAGATAAACGAGACCAGACAAGTTAAGATAAGACGAGATAAGCTAAGATGAGATAAGCTGAGATGAGATGAGACAAGACGAGATAAGCTAACAGCAGCTAGCCCGAGACACGTTTGTGTCCATGTATTTTGAAGTGGACAAGAGTTAAACTGGTCACTGACGTCACTTCAGACATAAATGATCTCATCGTCTCTGAGGACAGACGTTAATATCAGATCTAAACTCACATTCACTCTTTAACAACTCCTCTGTTTTGTTTTTTTATCTCCAATGATTTCTAACATTAATTGTGATTAAAATGACGACATCATTTTCCACCTGATTTATTTACTTATCTTTAAATCTGAGTTTGGTGTGTGTGTGTGTGTGTGTGTGTGTGTGTGTGTGTGTGTGTGTGTGTCCGTCTCTCTGCAGTTTGACACTATAATTGCGTTGTTGGATTAGATTATTAAAGAACACGAGACAAGCCGACGTCGTCAACATCGTAGCTGGAGGTGCCGCCGAGCATGATGGGAAAACTCTCACACACACACACACATACACACACACACACAGATGATTGTATATCATCGCAAACAAAAAGTTGCTTTCATGCTTGCGTTGTCATTGGCCACTCACACACACTCACACACACACACACACACACAGTAATGAAAGCTGTGGGCTACTGTGTGTGTGTGTGTGAGATGGATGGTTTGACTTTAAGCTTGTATAAATAAAAGCTAAATAAAACCTGATGGCCTCTAGTGATGAGAGTGTGTGTGTGTGTGTGTGTGTGTGTGTGTGTGTGTGTGTGTTAAAGAGTGAGAGGGTTATTTGTGTAAAACAAAAACACTTTGGACATCAACTGAAATGTTTGTGTGTGTCTGACAGGAGTTTGTTAGAACACGCACGCACACACACACGCACACACACACACACACACACAGCCTGCAGCTCTTCCTTTTTCATGAAACAAAAGAAACTCTTAAAAACTCTAAAAACACCAATGTCACCCTAACCCTAAAATATTCCTCTGTTTTTCCTCTTGTCTTTATTCTTCGTAATAACTGGGTGTTTGTGTTTGTCCTCGCTCAAACGCGTCTCAAAGTGAACGTTGTTTTGCGACTTTTTCTCTTTTAAATTCACCCGAACAAAGCGTGAAAACGTCACGTGACGACGGCGGCGACGAGGACGAGGACGACAGTGGAGTTGTGAGGGGAAAGTGAAAGTTTACCTCTGGTGCGAGTGAAGAAGCTGCTGCTAACAGATACATCACTGTCACGTCCTGGCGTCGCCGCCGTGCTGATAAATGAGATTATTTCTCCTCCTGCCGTCGCTCATGTGGCCTTCACAAGAAAAGACATGAAGAGATGAAGGGAAAGAGAGAGAGACGGCGTCAGAGGAGTGATTTAAAGTCACTTCCTGGTCTGAGAAGAAGCCAAAGGTGACGACACAGACTCAGATTAGAAGACGCGGACATGGATTCTGACGTTAATCTGATTTCATTCACGACAACTCTCCTTTTTTCCGTAGAAAAGTTGTGTAGCGAATTCTTGGTTCCGAGCATCTTGTTGCCGTTTCGCCCGCTGACCCCTGATGAACATGCTAACGATTCAACAACGTAGCACTAGCTTACTGCATGGGCCCCAAAAGCTATGTTTGAATCTAAAGAGAAAGAGTCACGTCACTGTTAGCTTAGCTTAGCTCGATAATGCAAGCGCGATTTTTGGTAGATAAGTTGCGTTGTGATTTCTTGGTTCCGAGCATCTTGTTGCTGTTTTGCCCTCTGACCCCTGATGAACATCCTTACGATTCAACAACGTAGCACTAGCTTGCTGCATGGGCCCCAAAAGCTATGTTTAGGGTCATGTTTAATTCTAAAGAGAAAGGGTCAAGTCACTGTTAGCTTAGCTAAGCTCGATAATGCGAGCGCTATTTTTGGTAGATAAATTGTGTTGCGATTTTTACATAGATAAGTTGCATTGTGATTTTTACTGTTTTGCCCTCTGACCCCTGATGAACATGCTAACGATTCAACAACGTAGCACTAGCTTGCTGCATGGGCCCCAAAAGCTATGTTTAACGTCATGTTTAATTCTATTCTCTAATTAAGTTGCGTCCTGATTTTTCGTAAATAAGTTGCGTCCTGATTTTACAGAGATAAGTTGGGTTGTGATTTTTCGCAGATAAGTTGTCGATTTCTTGGTTCCAAGCATCTTATTGCTGTTTTGCCCTCTGACCCCTGATGAACATGCTAACGATTCAACATCGTAGCACTAGCTTACTGCATGGGCTCCAAAAGCTATGTTTAAACGTCATGTTTAATTCTATTCTCTAATTAAGTTGCGTCGTGATTTTTCGTAGATAAGTTGCATCGCATGTGCGGCGACTTCCTGTTAGCGATATCGTCGCATTCACAATTACATCAAAACAGGCTTTTAAGGTCACAATGACCTTGACTTTTCACCACCAAAATTGAACAAGCAAATCTTAAGTGTCCAAATGAACGTTTTTGCCTAAAATTGAAGCCTCGTCGTTAAGGCGTCCCTGAGACATCGTCTTCTAAAACCAGGACGGACAAAATGAACGGGCGAATCTCGACGTTGCAGGTGACCTTTGACCTTCACCCACCAAAATCCGACTGGATAATCTCTAAGTCCTGCACAATCACAGTTTGAAGACATTTAGTGAAGGTTTTCTTGAGATATTGTGGTCTAAAAAAAACACGTAGAAAAAGTTAATTTCCAGAGACGCGTGTTGTGGACAGAAGAATAGTATATTTGTGAGGTCACTGTGACCTTGAACTTTAACCTTCAACAACCAAATTCCACTCAGAGCATTCTGAAGTCCAAGTGAACATTTGCACCAAATTTGAAGACATTTCGTTGAAGAATACTTGAGATCTCGTGATCTAAAAACACGTATGAACAGACAGGAGTGTCCAAATCAACGTTTTTGCCTAAATTTGAAGTCTTGTCGTTAAGGCGTCCCCGAGACATCGTCTTCTAAAACCAGGACGTACGATTCTCGACATCACAGTGACCTTGACCTTTGACCTTCACCCACCAAAATCTGACTGGACAATCTTTAAGTCCAACACAGTCTTTGTACCAAATTTGAAGACATTTCGTGAATGTTTTCTCGACCTGTCGTCTTCTGAAAAACAGATACATGAATGTTCTGTTGATAAGTTTCATTCGTGATTTCAGATTTTGCGTCGACGTAAACGCGACAAAGTTAAAAAACTTTCTCTCCGTCTCAAACTAACCTAAAGTCCGACTCCAAGTTCATGTGAGTCGTTAAAATCCCGCAGAGGAACGTTGAGCTCGTGACGACCTCGTCCGTCTCCATCTTCACTCTGATCTTTACGATCCTCGAGTTTCTGCGACGCTTTCTTTCAAATCTGTCCGTCAGTCAAAGCTCGACTCAGCAGTTTTTATTTGACGAGCTGAGAATCACGTCGTCGTCGTCGCCGTAGATAAATAAAGTTGTCTGATTCAAAAAAGAGAAAGAAAAACGTGTGATGTATGAAAAACTTCGGAAAGATTAAGACGTTCGCAAAAATATTATCTTTGTTACCAAAAAAAATCACTGTAATCGCAATTTTACCCAAAAACGACGTTATTGCGAACTTTCCTAATCGTACGTTAGCTTTAAAGTCTTTTTCATTTATTTTCACCTTTTTTTTTTATCTGTTAGACATTTTTTTTTTGGCAAAATTACAAACTTACTTTACTTTTAAGATAAATAAAAAAACGTTAAAACCTTGACGTAAAGAAAAGACGGGATTATAATCTTACACGTGGATTATACGAGGATTATATACGATTAAAAACTCCCTGCTTTTGTTTTGAAATGACGCTGAATTATGACAGTCAGCACAGACCTGTGACTCTTTCACAATAAAAGCTTCGTGTGTCTGCAGCAGATTTAACCAGATTACAGTAGATTATTACAGATTTTCATATTCTACGATACTTTTTAAAAAGTAAAACTCTTTCTTTCCTCTCTCTTTCGAGATTACACAGGATTAAAGAAACAGTCTTTTCTAATCGTACGTTAGCTTCAAACTTGACATTTGAGCGTATGTAAAGTCTTTTTTCATTTAGTTTTACTTTTTAATCTGTTGGACATAATATATTTTGCTAAATTACAAACTTAACTTTTAAAATGAAAAAAAAAACCTGTTAAAACTTTGACGTAAAGAAAAGACGGGATTATAATTTTAACACGTGGATTATATACGAGCATGAAACGATTAAAAACATCCTGCTTTTGTTTTGAAATGACGCTGAATTATGACGCTCAGCATAGACCTGTGACTCTTTCACAATAAAAGCTCAGTGTGTCTGCAGCAGATTTAACCAGATTACATAATACAGATTATAACAGATTTTCACGTTCTATTATACTCTAAAATAAATAAAACTTGTCTTTTTTTTCCTCTCTCTCTCTTTCATTCAGTCGCAGTTTCTCGGTGTAATGAGATTACACGGGATTAAAGAAACACAGTCTGTCTGTAATCCACACCGCTCAATCCCATTACACACACACACACACACACGCTTAATTTCTTTCCTTTATCATAATAATTATATGCACATCATTTAGTTCCTTCCTCAACTAAACCACTTTACTTTCCTTCATCCTTTCTTCTTCTCCTTCATCGTCGCATCCTTCCTTCCTAAGTTAAGGACACTTCTTCCTCTCCTCCCTTCCCTTCCTTCCTCCTTTCCTTTCCTCTCATCCATCCTTTCCCTCCCTCCCTCCTCCTGCTCCCTCTCTCCTGCACCAGCAGAGGTCGCATTTGAGCCACAACTCCTGAGCTCCCTCACACACACGCGTGCACGCGCGCGCACACACACACAAACTCGTGTGTGCACGCGCACAGAGAGAGCAAGAGTTGAAAGGTTTGAATTTAAAAAAAAAAAAAAATTCAAAAAAACTGAATAAGAAAAATAAAAACTTCCCGTTTATGGCGCGTGAGAAAGTTTATGGAAAAACCACACACACACAGACACACACACACACACACACACACACTGTCTTCTGATTGGCTCGTGCGCCTGTCTGTCACGTGTGCAGGGGGCGGGGCCAGGCCGGGGGCTGACCTGGAGTCAGATCCAGTCCCTTTTACGCACAGACCGGACAGTCCGCGTCCCCGCGCGCACACGGATAACGAGAGCCCGAGCTGAGGAGCGCGTGCTGCGGATGGAAAGAGGAGCGCGTGACGGGAGAGAAGAAGAAGAAGAAGAAGAAGAAGAAGAAGAGAAAGTGAAGAAAGAAGGAGAAAAAAGTGATTTATTCTTGTTTGTGCAGCTGGACAGAGAAGTGTCCTCCTCCTCCTCCTCCTCCTGCTCCTCCTGCTCCTCCATGTCGCTCCCCGGGTCTCCTCCTCTCCTCACGCCGGGTCCGGGCACTCCGACCCCGGTGGCGCTGTACCGCTCCGGTGCGGACGCGTTGTCCACGGGAGCGTCCAGTCCGCTCACCACCAACTCTCACACGCACTCCGTGTCCGCGTCCCCGCGCCTCACCTCCTCCATGCTCAGCGCGTTCCTGCCCGGAGCAGGAGGCGCGCTGTCCGGCCTGGGGAACGGCGGAGGCGGCGGAGGCGGCGGCGGCGGCGCGGCTCCGCTGGTGTCCCCGGCTCTGGGCGCCCTGAGCGGGCTGGGCTCCCTGAGCGCGGCCGCCCTGACCCCCGGGTCCCCGGGTCTGTCTCAGAGCTGCGGCGGCGCCGAGTGTAAGCTCGTGGAGGTGCACGGCGTCAAGGTGGCGAGCTTCTGCGTGGACGGGCACGAGCTCATCTGCCTCCCGCAGGTGTTCGACCTGTTCCTGAAGCACCTGGTGGGCGGACTTCACACCGTCTACACCAAACTCAAGCGGCTGGACATCGCGCCCGTGGTCTGCACCGTGGAGCAGGTGCGCGTGCTGCGCGGGCTCGGGGCCATCCAGCCCGGGGTGAACCGCTGCAAACTCATCAGCCGGAAGGACTTCGAGGTCCTGTACCAGGACTGTACCAGCGCGAGGTCAGTGACGTCATCACGATCACGCTCACCATCGATCACTGATCGCCGACACACACACACACACACACACGTGCGCTCGCGTGCACACTTACAAACAACTTTTTTTACTACTTTAATGTGTTCACACAGATTATGAACACGTTTTATTATTTAATCTGCATTAATCTTATTTCATCTCCTCAGATCATTTAGTGTATAAACTGTCATTATCTAACTTTAATGTCATATTATTATTATTATTATTATTATAATAATAATAATAATAATAATAATAATAATAATCATTAAAATAATATGAAGAAAAATCAGGATTTAGATAAAAAAGTCGAAAATCTGACATTAAAAGCTCACAAATTACATTTCCACGTCATTATTATGAAACTTTAATTAAGTCTTTTAATCTTAAACTGATTATTTTATGACAATTTCCCACTTTTTATTTCATATTTTCTCACTTTCATGTCATCATTAAGATCTTAATCTTTATCTCATTTACACATTTTTTTTCCTTCTAATCTTCAGTTTTTATTCTTAGATTACTAATTCATAATCCCCCCTCAATCTCAATCTCAATCTCAATCTCATAATCACGGCTTTTCATGTCATAATTTCATTTCTTTTTAATCTTTATCTAAAAACAATGGTTTAGATTATTCTGATTTTATATTTTCACAATTTCAACCTTTAATCTCAGATATGAATACATTAATCTCATCATTATCTCAGAATTATAACTGTTTATATTTCATAATTTCAACCTTTTAATCTCTTAAATCAACACATTTATTTCATAATCTCCAGATTAAATCTCTTAGTTCTGACTTTTTGTGACTATTTTCTCTGCTAATAATTAATTTAATGTCGTAATAACTGACTCTTAATTTCATAATCCCTAAATGTGTCATTTCTAAAATGATTAAAGGTGCATTTTTCTTTTTTTCTTTTTCATGTTTTCTGACATTTTAAAGTTTGTCGGTTTATAATTTAAATCGTCATAATCTCCTCACGTTACTTCCTGTTTTTCTTAGTAAAAAAAAAAAACAGTGATGGTAAATAATCTGCAGTGACGGGAAAGATTATCATCACACTCATAATCCATCATCATCCACGACTGCTCTGTGTGTGTGTGTGTGTGTGTGTGAGACGCAGGTTTAATGTGTTGTTTGTATGTAAACACACACTTTACAGTATGGTTTTAATGTGTGTGTGTGTGTGTGTGTGTGTGTGTGCGTCACCACCTGCTCGTTCTAATTAACATAAAAAAAACCATCTCTAATGTTTGTAATAATGAGGATTAATCTTATTTATGAATCTCTTTTAAAGATTCGACCGATCGATCAAACTTTATTGATGAAGCACTTTTTAAAACGTATAAAACGTCACATAAAAACCTCTCGGTGCTGCAGAAATATCAAGTTTTAAAGGTTTTAAATAGAAATTGTGTTAAATCAAACCCACAATGATGCAAATGTTTAGTTTTTTCCAGACGTAACGTCGATTTAATAAAAAAAACAAAAACATTTATTGTTGGAAATCAGTGTTTGTGTAAACACGAAGCTGCGACGAAAAGGTTTTTCAGATTGTTTAAAATCTGCGTAAATTTTTTAAAAAATAAAGCTCTTTTTAAATATGACGTCTGCTGATAATTCACTATTTATTTACTGTTTGATATCAAATTCTCAGAGATTTAATTAAATACTGAGACGTTTTTTCCGTCAGAGAGAGTTCTGACTCACGTTTGTGATTTAAAGCTGCAGTACGTAACCTGTGTGGATTTGTTGTTATCGTTTGATCTTCACTGAAACAATGTAACTCATCATCTTTATAAGTTACGTACTGCAGCTTTAATCGCACCAGAGACGACATTTTACACGCGACAAAAGACGCACTGAAGGAAATCTGCGTTTTTTTAAAGTCTACGACGTCTTTAAGAACAAGATCACGTCTTTATCTTCACTGTGAAACTGAAGTTTGTAAACCGCTCACTCTCCCACACCAAAGTCCATAGAGTAAACCAGTGATTTTAACATCACAGCACACAGGAGTTCACAGGAGTTGTTGATTTAGATTTAACTCAGTGACACAAAGTGACCACACGAGGCAGCAGAGGACCAGCAGCTCCTGTGTCCCTGTGAGCTAAAATCACTGGTTTTCTCTATGGACTTTGGTGTGGGAGAGTGAGTGGTTTTACAAACTTCAGTTTCCTGTTGTTAAAGTCTGTCTAACAGTGAAGATAAAGACGTGATCGTGTGACGTAGACATTTAAAGAGTCAATAACACATTTAACCGGGATTTAAAACTAAAACTGTTAACTATCACTTTGAGGTGAAAGTATTTCAGTAAAATCATCGGCTTTTGTTTTTTAAAACATTTCAAATAAAAACACAGTGACGGTAAATAATCTGCAGTGACGGGAAAGATTATCGTCACACTCATAATCATCCACGACTGCTCTGTGTGTGTGTGTGTGTGTGTGTGTGTGTGTGTGTGTGTGTGTGTGTGTGTGTGTGTGTGTGTGTGTGTGTGAGTGAGTGTTTGTGAGAGAGAAGCAAAGTTTAATGCGTTGTTTTTATGTAAACACACACTTTACAGTACGGTTTTAACGTGTGTGTGTGTGTGTGTGTGTGTGTTTCGGATGAGCTGAAGAATCAGAGCGCAGAGATTATATTCATATATTTAAATGAGTGTGACATCATTAACAGAGAAGATAATTAACAGATTAACTGGTTGTTATAATAATTATCAGATTATATCAATAAATAAAAGTACACATGAGATTAAAACACGTGTTAAACTCACAGTGAGATTGACGAGGACTCCACCGTGTGTGTGTGTGTCTTCACACACTCATCCAGGTGATCCTGATCACTTCCTGTAAACACCGTGTGGGCGGAGCCTAAGTCAACCTGGGAGGGACAGGAAGTGGGAGGAGTTAGGTTGACTTTTAAAAGTAGTTTTTTCTTATTTATTTCGTGTCGTGGGAGTTTTTTTTGTGTGTGTTTTCATGTAAAGTTTGAGTTTGAGTGGATTTGTTTTAATTATTAACTGTGTGTGTGTGTGTGTGTGTTTGTGTGTCAGTGCACACACACACACACACACACACACACACACACAGGTCTGATTTCATCTCTTCTTCTATTCTTGACTCTTTTTATCAGCCGCTCGCACTTTCTCTCCCCTTTTATCTCGCCCTCTGTCTCTCACCCCTATCTGTGAACACACACACACACACACACACACACACACACACACACACACACACACACACACACACACACACACACACACACACACACACACACACACACAGCGGTACATGTCAGCAGTGATAATGGATCATGTGAACGGTGAATGCACACAGACCAACACGGCTGGAGATGCTTTTGTTGTTGAACACACACGCACACACACACACACACACATACACACACACACACACGAACACACACATTCCTCTAATGCCTCTCTCTCTCTCTCACACACACACACACTTTCACTAATGCTCTCTCACCCTCTCTCGCTCACTCTGGGAAAATTTTTTAAATAAAAACAAACCCCAAAAAAAGCTGTGATTCTCCGTCGTCTCTGAACTCGTTAACACTAACTTCATATAAAAATAAAAATAATAAAAAATAATAAAATAATGTGGTTCATGTACCACCTACAGTCAACCACCAGGGGGCGAATCAACGGTTTTTAAACGTCACTTTAGCGACTTTTTGTTTGTCTGCTTGATTTAATTTTTTCATTAAATCGTTTTGCAAATTAAAAATCGCAGTTAGAAAATCGCAAAAAGACATAAAAAATAAATAACATTGTATTGTCATGATATGGTATCGTGACTTTAATATCGTATCGTGAGTTAAATATCGTGACTTAAATATCGTATCATGAGCTAAATATCTTGATATCTTATTGTGAATTGAATATCGTGACTTTCATATCGTGATCATATCGTATCTTGACTTAAATATTGTGATATTACATCGTGACTTAAATATCGTGATATTGTATTGTGGTGTAAATATTGGGATAATGTCATATCGTGACTTAAATATCGTGATATCGTTTTGTGACGTAAATATTGTGATATCGCATCGTGACGTAAATATCGTGATAATATCGCATCGTGACGTAAATATCGTGATAATATCGCATCGTGACTTGACTATCGTGACAATATCGTATTGTTTAGTAGAACAGCCAATAGGAGGCGCTCTCTCTCAGTGATTGGTCAAAGTCTCTGTAAACAGAGTCTCGTTCAGTCTCAACTTAACCTGGATTATAATCTGAGATTATGATGGAACGACTGATGTGACGCTGCAGCTGTAACTGACAGTGAAACATGGAGAAGTTCAAAGAAGAAAGAAGTTTGTTTTCTTCTTCTGACGCCTCCTCAGTGTGTGTGTGTGTGTGTGTGTTTGTGAACATGAAGTGTGTGTGTCTGTGTAAGTGTGTGTGTGTGTGTGTGTAAGTGTGTGTGAGAATCGATAGTGAGCGACAGGAGGGAGGGCTGCTGATGTCGGAGGGTTATTCTCGTCTCTCCTTATCACGACGGGCTGTTAGAGCCCACACACACACACACACACACACAGACACACACACACACACACACACACACACACACACACACACACACACACACACACAGCATGAACTCCTTGCATCAATTTGATGTTTCTCATTCTTTTACATGGAGCATTAAGTTCTTTTAATGGAGCACAGTGGTCTGTAAAACACACACACACACACACACACCTCTCAACCCGAAGGCCGTATGTGTGTGTGTGTCTCTGTGTGTGTGTGTGTGTGTGTACACAAACAGAGCTATCAGTTGTCACAGTGTCTCAGGTAACATCTCTGCGGCAGAGATCATAAACGCCCGAGTGTGTGTGTGTGTTTTTGTTGGTGTGTGTGTTGTACAGTATGAGTGTGTGTGTGTGTGTGTGTGTCTGTGTGTGTTGTTGAGGTGTGTGTGTGTGTGTGTGTGTCTGGTTTCAGCTCCGCTTTGTTGCTGTTGGTTAAATGATAAAGGTTAAAGCGTCGGCCGATGAGCTCGGGTCACTGTGTGTGTGTGTGTGTGTGTGTGTGTGTGTGTGTGTGTGTGTGTGTGTGTGTCACAGTCGATCGATCACACTGATCAGTTTCCGTTAAAGTTCACTCACCTGTTAATTCAAACTCTTTAAACTGCAGAATTCTGCTCAAAGAATCAGATTTTGACAAATATTGCGATGATTTTTAGTCTTAAATTACATTTTTCTTCACAAAATCGACCGAAATCACAAAGATTTGACTTTTATCAAGAATAAAAGTTATTTTCTCACCACGTAATCTTATTTTAACACATTGTTATTTAAACTAGCTGTAATGCTAACATGAATTATAAAATGAGCTCAGTTTAAAGTTCACGTACGTTGTTTGTCATCTCTCGGCTTGTATCGTCAACGTTAGCGACGCGAGGACAATAATAGTGCGCTAACACTTAACGTGAAGGGACTGTCTTTTTTTGTTGAGTTGCGTCACCTTCGGCCACGCCCACTCCTCTCGCTCGCTTAGTGATTTATTTTGAATTAAAAATTAGTTTTGTCTAGGACAGCGATAATGTGTTTACGCCAAACGTAAAGTTGCGTCACTTTTAGCCCCGCCCACTCCTTCTCTGCTTTGTTTCTCGTTTAACGTGATTAATTTTAAATAAAAAAAATAGTTTTGTCAAAAACCCAGACGGCTGCTGCTAGCATCAACAACGTCAAAGCTATTTAGCACAGTTAGCGTTGTTTGTTTTTACGTATATGAAATCCCGTGCAGTTATGAAATGCATTAGCTTAGCTTGCTGGTTAGCTGTAATGCTAACATGAAGCATACATAAAGCTCAGATTAAAGTCCGTGTACGTTGTTTGGGACACGTCTCGTAGCGACCCAGTCAACGTTACAGACACGAAGAACACTCGTGAGGCGTTTACGCCAAACTTTCGGCCCCGCCCACTTTGTCTCCGCTCAGTTAACGTGATTTATTTTGAATTCAAAATTTGTTTTGTGAAAAGGCAGGAGGCTGCTGCTAGCATCAACAAAGTTAAAGCTATTGTTTTTAGCGTCGTTTGTGTTTACGTATATATGAAATCCCATGCAGTTATGAAATGCATTAGCTTAGCTTGCTGGTTAGCTGTAATGCTAAAATGAAGCATGAATAGAGCTCAGTTTAACGTTTGTGTATGTTGTTTGGGATGACGTCAACTTGTATGAAAATACCATGCAGTTAGGAAATGCATTAGCTTAGCTTGCTGGTTAGCTGTAATGCTAACATGAAGCACGAACCGAGCTCTGTTTAAAGTCCGTGTACGTTGTTTGGAACACGTCTCGTTACGACTACGTCAACGTCACAGACACGTAGGACAGTCGTGAGGCGTTTACGCCAAACTTTCGGCCCCGCCCACGTTCTCTCCGCTTGGTGGCGCTAACGCTAACGCAGCCTGAAACTCAGGACAGTTTGATGTTTACGACACTGTGTCTCTGTGTCTCACTTCCTGTGTCCGTGTGTCTCACTTCCTGTGGTCATTTTAGTTTTTATCACATGTTGTGCAGCAGCAGCAGCAGCGTTGTTGCCGTCGTCGTTGTCGTCGTCTCGGTGTCAGACGAGAAGAGGTTTCACGCTTCACCTCCTTCTCTGAAAACAGAGGGAGGAGGAGGTGAAGATCAAAGCAAGAAATATGATCCTCTGTCACCAGAAAACAACTGATCCTCTGCCTGTGTGTGTGTGTGTGTGTGTGTGTGTGTGTGTGTGTGTGTGTGTGTGTGTGTGTGAGCTGAACAAAACGCTGAAGAGGGGAGCGGCAGGTCAGTGTGTGTGTGTGTGTGTGTGAGTGTGTGTGAGATAAAGTTTCACAAAGGCTGTTTCAGTCTCACTTTAGAGAGAGAGAGAGAGGGGGGGGGGGGGCGAGAGACACTGACGACAAGAGAGCGAGAGACTCGTCCTCCAACACACACTCACGCACAATAAAGTTCAGTGTGTGAGATTTAGTGACATCTACTGGTCAGACAGAGCACACGCTAACACGCGACAACGTCAACACGCTGCCGGACTCTGATTGGTCAGAGAGCGACGTCACAGACAACAATGTCCTACTGTAGATTAAAATTATACTTAGATAATTCCAAAATGTACTTATAATCCAAAATGTATTTATAATCCAAAATGTATTTATAATCCAAAATCTACCAACATTTCTGAAAATCTACTTAAATTTCCAAAATCTGCTTATAATCCCAAATCTGCTTATAGTTCCAAATTATAGTTAAAGTTCCAAAATTTACTTATAATCCCTAATCTACTTAAAGTTTCAAAATGTATTTATAATCCCTAATCTACTTAAAATTCCAAATTCTATTTATAATCCCAAATCTACTTAAAGTTTCAAAATGTACTAATAATCCCAAATTTTCCTTCAAGTTCCAAATTGTATTTATAATCCCAAATCCACCAACATTTCCATAAATCTACTTAAATTTCCAAATTCTATTTATAATCCAAATCTACTTATAGTTCCAAAATCTACTTAAAATCCTTTATAATCCAAAATCTATTTATAGTTCCAAAATTATACTTAAAGTTCGAAAATCTATTTATAATCCCAAATCGACTTAATTCCTTCACGTCACCTCCACAGAACTAGCTCGCGTTTGCGTCGCGTAGAAAAACCACGTCACCGCAGTGACACGGTGACTCCGCCCACTTTGAGGAGGAGCCATGACGTCGTGGTGAACATCGCACGACGACTGTAATCCTGACGTGAGCAGCAGGGGGCAGCGCAGCTGACATCACACTCTACTGTCTGTTTGTCTGTTTGTTGACGGTCGAACTGGAGCGGCGGCCATTTTGTCAATTTGAGACAACCTTGTTTTTATTTGGTGTAAATAAAAGAGACACACGCACGCACACACACACACACACACGCACACACACACACACACAGTGCACTTAGCAGATTGCAGCAGAAATCACATTAGTGAGCGTCACAACAGCTTTTCCTCTCGTTCTCAGGTCATCTCTCCATCATCCTCCTCCATCTTTACATCACTCATCTCTTTTATTTCTCTCCCTCTTTCTTTTTTCTCCTCTTTTTATTAAAACTTCATCAGTTTTTCGTCTTTTTTCATCCCTCTCTTCTTCTTTTATCATCTCCTTTCCTTCCTTCCTCTCCTCCCTTATCTCCTTCACTCCTTTCCTCCTCCCCCCCTCTCTCCTGGTCTTATCTATTTATTGTGACAGTTTGTCAGGTGTGTGTGTGTGTGTGTGTGTGTGTGTGTGTGTGTGTGTGTTTAGAGGGAGAAAGACAGATTTACAGTTAAGGGCGAGCGACATCCGCACACTGTAAAATCACAGAGAGAGAGAGAGAGAGAGAGAGAGGTCAGAGGTCAGGGAGGAGATGAAAGGAAGAGTGAGTGTGACAGGTGTGTGTGTGTGTGTGTGTGTGTGTGTGTGTGTCTCCACAGACACCGTGTTATTAATAAATAACAGTATTTAAAAAAGAAAACACACATAATGATCATTTATAGGGGAGTGTGTGTGTGTGTGTGTGTGTGTGTGTGTGTGTGTTATTACGACATAATTATAGCTGAAATCAATTAAAAACACGACGTGTGTGTGTGTGTGTGTGTGTGTGTGTGTGTCGCCCACCACCGTCACACACACACAAACTTTATTCGACAACGTGTTATTAACAAAAACTTTAACTTTGTGTAATTTGTAATTAGCGGTGAAAGCATGTCACCAGTGTGTGTGTGTGTGGTAAAGTGTGTGTGTCTCTGTGTGTGTGTTAAAGTGTGTGTGTCTCTGTGTGTGTGGTAACGTGTGTGTGTCTCTGTGTGTGTGGTAAAGTGTGTGTGTGTTTGCCTAAAATCTTCCTCTTGTCATTATCGCACATATTTCCCTCATTTCCTGTGTTTTTATGCATGTGTGTGTGTGTGTGTGTTTGACTGCAGTGTCCGTGTGTGTGTGTGTGTGTGTGTGTCAGCCCCCACACACACACCCGTCAAACAGGACTCAGACAGCGTGTTATTAATGAAAACGTATAATAATCCATTTAAAAACATGTCATCATGATTAGAATAATAACAGTGTTTAAACTGACTGAGACGTGTGTGTGTGTGTGTGTGTGTGTGTGTGAGTGTGTGTGTGTAAGTGTTTTTGTTACCACACAATGTCATTTGTTTAAAGAATGAAAGTTTTTTTTATCAAACACTTAAATCACATTTTATTTACAAAGTAATTGTTAAAAACACAAAGTAGCAAAACACAAAGTGTCGTTTGTCTTAAAATTTAACTTTATTACGTATATAAGTTAAGTTTGAGTGCGATAACTTAAACATGAACTGAACGTTAAGTTCACTTTGAATATATTTGTATTTTTTTTCTAGTTCACTCACAAATACTTTTACTTTCCAGTGACGTAAATATAAATTTGTGACGCTTTTATTTTGCCATCAGCATATATTACTAATCTGTACGTGTTCTTACAGGTTTACGTAGTTTTATTTAAAATGTCTAATAAAAAACAGTAAAACTGGATATTTTTGACCAGTTTATGGATTAAATTACATCCACATCACGTTTTATTTTGAAAAATATTACGAATTAAAGCTAAAACGCGACACGGGTTTGGAGAAGACGCAGATAAAGAACGTGTGTGCAATGTTTTTCGTCTCCGAATTTCGCAAAAAAAACAACAAAATAAAGGAAGATTAAGTGTTAATCTGTATAAGTGTATGCTCTGCTGCCCCCTGTCTGTGCAGGAAGGAACTGTTTTGACTGGTTATTGTTCGTCCGTACGCAGACGATTCACTCGTCTTTATAATAAACCACCAAAAAAAAAAGCATCTGCTGAAGATTCGCGTCGCGTTTCATCGCGGAACAGACGTCGCAATTATTGCGTATCACCGAAAAAAGGCTAATATCGCAATGTACGTTGGTTTTTTTTTCACGAAAATCTTAGAAGAGCGTAAAAGTGGATTCTTTTTCCTCTGAGGTTTCTTTGTTCGTCGCTTTACAAACAAAGCTGTAATAAAAAAATCACAGTCTGTTTGTTTATTAGCTTGAAACATAAAACATCGCGGAACAGACGTCGCAATTATTGCGTATCAGCGAAAAAAAACACTTATATCGCAATGTACGTTGTTTTTTTTCCACGAGCGTAAAAGTGGATTAATTTGCCGCTGGAGTTTCTTCGTGCGTCGCTTTACAAACAAAGCCGTGATAAAAAAATATCACGTAGTTTGTCTGTTTATTAGCATAAAACGTTTATTTATTTATTTATTTAAGCGTTAAATGTCTTTGTCAGTTTAAACATTTAAACGTTTAAACAGCAGGAGAGAGTTTCCCTGATGTGAAGATGTGAAAACATTGTTTTTGCTGCTATGAGCTTGTCATTCAGTAGCAGCATGGTACATTAGTGTGTGTGTGTGTGTGTGTGTGTGTGTGTGTGTGTGTGTGTGTGTGTGTGTGACACGCTGTCGTTGTCGTAGCTCGTCATTGAAGCGATTCCGCTCCACTGTAATTTTCTACTCAAAGGAAACAATGTAACAATACATGCTACACTGTCAGGAGAGAGGGAAAAAACAACCTCCACCACACACAGTGTGTGCGTGTGTGTGTGTGTGTGTGTGCGTGTGTGTGTGTGTGTGCGTGTGTGTCAGCACCACTCATGAAGTTGTTCTCAGTTTGCAGAAGTTGTTTTGTCGTCGTTGTCTTTTTTGACGTATTTGTGTCAGCGATAAATCAGCGCACTGCACCTTTAAAATAAATTAATACAATTACATGAAATAACAGGAAGAATGTTTACATCACATTTAAGTAAAAAAAAAACATAAGATTATTGAATATTTTAACAGTAAATCAGATTATCATTCATTTTAATCCCTGGATAAAGGGATACAGATTATAACAAACTTCATTTCTAAACTTTATCTTTGGTAAAAACGTGTTTATTTTTGAATTTCGTCATTATTTAATCACGTCGTCTCACTGAGATTATTCTATATAACTATATTGTGATTGTTAAATTACCAAATTATGGATTACACGTTTGTTTATTCACTGACGGAGATTAAATCCTCAGTGAAGGTCAGTAAAAACACTCACTTCATTCATTAACTGCCCTTTAACCTCACACTGTCACAGATTATACAATCTGTTCAGTGAAAGGAGGAAAATAATCCTAAATCTTGAATTCACTCAGTTATTCAGCCGCCACACGTGTGGCTAGCAGATTTAACGCTAATCCAAACTGAGCAAAGTCGTGTATTTATTTGTTATTATTCATTGAGATTAATGTTTATAATTCAGATTATTTAATCTCTTAGGATTAAATTCAAAATTAGCCAAAGCAACAATTTTGTCCTAGACAATCATAAACTTTGCTTCAGAAAGATCAGTAATTATAACTCTGATGATTAAATCGTGTAAAGTTAGCAGGGCTAGCGCTGAGACGAGGCTAAGCTAACATTCTCCTTATTTCAAAAACATCAACCGACGTGAATTTGTTTCCCGCTTTTAATGAGTGAAATATGCTGTTTAGAATATAGCCTAAATGTAACCTAGTAGGCTTAGCGATTAGCAGTTAAACTTACAGGCTAAACACTGACTACACTTGTGTAATGTTAGCGGGGTTAGCATGTAGACGAGGCTAAGCTAACGTTCTCCTTTTTTTTCAAAAAACATCAACCAACGTGAATTTGTTTCCAGCTTTTCATGAGGGAAATATGCTGTTTAGCAGTTAGCATCAACGCCACCTAGCAGACCGAGTGATTAGCAGTTAAGCTAAAAGGCTAAACACTGACTACACTTGTGTAATGTTAGCAGGGTTAGCACATAGACGAGGCTAAGCTAACGCTCTCCTTATTTTCAAAAACATCAACGTGAATTTGTTTCCAACTTTTAATGAGCGAAATATGCTGTTCAGCAGTTAGCATCAACGACACCTAGCAGACCTAGCGATTAGCAGTTAAGCTAAAAGGCTAAACACTGACTACACTTGTGTAATGTTAGCGGGTTTAGCACGTAGACGAGGCAAAGCTAACGTTCTCCTTTTTTTCAAAAACATCAACCAACGTGAATTTGTTTCCAGCTTTTAATGAGCGAAATATGCTGTTAAGCAGTTAGCATCAACGCCACTTAGCAGACCCAGCGATTAGCAGTTAAGCTAACCGGCTAAAAAAAAAAAAACCTGACTCACGTAGACAGACAAAAGTCGTCAACTATTAAAACACGTTCAAACGTAAACAGCAGCCGTTAGCGACGTGACGTTGAACTCGCCACGTGATGCTAATGTGAGGCTAACGTGAGGCTGGCTTCAGTGTTAGCGTGTGATTGATATGTAAATAACATGTTTAACCCTGAGTTTACACACGTGTGTGTGTGTGTTGGGTCTCACACTGTGTGTGTGTGTGTGTGTGTGTGTTTATGAGAGAGTGGGAGTGCAAGAGGCATGTGGGGGAGGGGGGGGGGGGAGGAGGGGGAGGAGGGGGAGGCGGCCAAGTTACAAAAGAAGTTAATTAAAAATGAAAAAAGAGAAGTAAAGGAGGGTGGAGGTGGAGGAGAGACAGGAGTGGACGGAAGCAATTGGGGGTGAAGGGAGGAGGAGGAGGAGGAGGAGGAAAATAAGAAAAAAGAGAGATGGAGGAGGGAGTGGGTGTTTTATTGAAAACGGGTGGACAAACAGTGTGTAATTGGCTGGGGCCACAGGGGCTAAAGAGAGGTTCAAAGAGAGAGAGAGAGAACTGAGAGGAAGAGGAAGAAGAGGAGGAAGAGGAAGAAGAGATGACATGAGAGAAAAGGAGGAGAAAAAGTGTTGACTCAAGACAATCAAGAGAGAGAGAGAGAGAGAGAGGGAGAGAGAGAGAGAGAGAGAGAGAGAGAGAGAGAGAGAGAGAGAGAGAGAGAGAGCTTCACCTGAACATGTTTACTGATGTTTGAGTCGTGGATTATTAAAACCTCACAGTCCAGCTGATAATCAACGTACGATATTATAACGATATTTCAGTCATGATACGATATTATCATGATATTTAGGTCAAGGTACGATATCACGATATTTAAGTCAAGGTACGATATCACGATATTTAAGTCAAGGTACGATATCACAATATTTAAGTGAAGGAACGATATCACAATATTTAAGTCAAGGTACGATATAAAAATATTTAAGTCAAGGTACGATATAAAAATATTTAAGTCAAGGTACGATATCACAATATTTAAGTGAAGGAACGATATCACAATATTTAAGTGAAGGAACAATATCACAATATTTAAGTGAAGGAACGATATCACAATATTTAAGTCAAGGTACGATATAAAAATATTTAAGTCAAGGTACGATATAGAAATATTTAAATCAAGGTACGATATTTAAGTGAAGGAACAATATCACGATATTTAAGTCAAGGGACGATATTTAAGTCAAGGTACGATATTATGAACATCAGAAAAAGGTCTGGTGTTGAACAGCTAGTGACACCTCATGGCCAAAGTGCAGACTGCAGCCCACTGAGGACACGCCCAGTGAGGACACGCCCACTGAGGACACGCCCACTCACCTCACAAACTACAGTAACTATGTTAATATTTAGCAAGTCGTACGGCATCCGCTCATGGTTTTGGCCCCACCCTATTTCGTGTGTGATGATGATGATGATGATGATGTCATCACAGGGCGTCCGTGAAGCGTGTGTGTGTGTGCGGTCGCTGCACCTGTGTGTGTGTGTGTGTGTGTGTGTGTGTGTGTGTGTGTGTGTGTGTGTGTGTAAAAGTGCTGACTCAGCCTCTCAGATTCTCCAGGGGCAGAGGGGCGAGCGAGCTTCAAAACACACTCTCTCTCTCTCTCTCCTGGTGTCTGATTGAATGGAAGCCGAAAGGTCGCGACCTCTTTCTAAACACTGCACGGCTCTCAGCATTAATCAAATAACACACACACACACACTCACACACACTCTTGTTCTGACCTTCACACACACTGAATACGCATATGTTTAAAACACACACACACACATTTATAGAAGCATGCAAATGTGTGTGTGTGACCTACACAAACACACACACACACACACACACACACACACACACACACACACACACACACACAGGTGAATTCTGAATTATATTAATACACACATATCTGACACTGTATAAACAGTGTCAAATGTCGCGTGTGTGTGTGTGTGTGCGCATGTTTGTCTCCTCGTTGTCTTTATGTGTGTGTGTGTGTGTGTGTGTGTGTGTGTGTGGTCGTAACAGTGACATCTGCACCGTTGGCTAAACAGCTTGCGAATATGCTGATAAAAACAACGCCGGCAGCCAAATTTACAACACCTATAAAACACACACGTACACACACACACACACACACACACACGTACACTCGGAGGGCGTATTATGGTAAGATTTACGGTGTGTGTGTGTGTGTGTTTGGGTTTATTGCAGTTTACAGGACAGAGAGAACGTCTATGTAAGCAACAACTACCGTGTGTGTGTGTGTGTGTGTGTTATGTTAGTGTGTGTGTGTGTGTGTTATGTTAGTGTGTGTGTGTGTGTGTGTGTGTGTGTGTGTGTGTGTGTGTGTGTGTGTGTTAGTGCTCCCAGACTGTATTTGAATGTAATATTGTAATATTCTTTATTTTCCTTCAGTTTCTTCTCTGCACTAACTGAACTTTACTTTATAGTTTTATATGAATAATATCCACAGTTTTTTTTTCCACTGAACACATTTAAAGGGACAGTTCACTTTGTTCAGGTCCTGATAAAGTTACTGTAAAATAATACTGTTTCATATTTATTATTATTATTATTATGATCTAATGACGAACAGAAAGGCTTTATATGTGAATTTTGTCACTGAAAACTCTCCCACACCAAAGTCACTCACTCTCCCACACCAAAGTCCATAGAGTAAACCAGTGATTTTAACATCACAGCACACAGGAGTTCACAGGAGTTGTTGATCCACTGCTGCCTCCATCACTAACTTACAATGACTGATTTTAGTGAATTCAGCTTTAAAAATATTTAATTTAGACTTAACTCAGTGACACAAAGTGACCACACGAGGCAGCAGAGGACCAGCAGCTCCTGTGTCCCTGTGAGCTAAAATCACTGGTTTTTTCTATGGGCTTTGGTGTGGGAGAGTATTCTCTCTCGTTTATCCCTTCAGAATACCTGAACTGTCCCTTTAACGTCCTCCTCCTAAATGCTGTACACACACACACACAGAGTATATAGGGCTTTTATTTTGAAGGCAGCAGTGAACAGTTCCTGCTCCTGTGGCGGCGTTTTATCGGTTTATTCGTGGTTTTTTCCCGTCGTCGTGTTCGCGTCTCCACAGACAGGAGCTGTAAATGATCTGAGGCTGTAAAACACAGAGGTGCTACACTGTGTTAGCCCTGTAACCATAGAAACCACTGTAGCTAACGCTGTAACCATAGACACCACTGTAGCTAACGTTCACGCTACAGTGTAACAAAGTTGTAACCACAGAAACGACTGCAGCTAACGTTGTAACCATAGTAACCCCGGTAGCTAACGTTCACGCTACAGCGTGACAAAGTTGTAACCGTAGAAACCACTGTAGCTAACGTTCACGCTACAGAGTAACAAAGTTGTCACGTGATGAAGGTTTGGATACAAAGTTCGTACATATATATAAGTTTTGCAGCGCTGTCCCAGAGGGAGAAACACTTTGTTTTGTGTCTACGATCAATACACAACTTTACGAAAAAGCTAGCATAGCACCGCCTTTTTTTTTTTTCGCTCTTGCATTGTTCTTCTCTGTTTTCGGTGTATTTCTGTAGCACAGTCACAGCGCCACATACAGGCCTGGCATATGTACTTTTGTGTGTATTTCTTGGAACGACGTTGTGTTTTTACAGGAAAAACAAAAAGATCGTATCGGGGGACGCTGACGTCAAGTTTAAAAGCTAATAGGCCACGCCCCGATGTGTGGCTGTCGGTGTTAGCTCGAGCTAAGTCGTCGCCAAAATATCCACTGACATTTTGTCAAAACAAAAGCGCTTTTGAGATCTTAATATCACGACGTGCTTCTCTTATTTTAACCGTTCTAACAGCGCCCTCTGCTGGACAGAGACAGTCAAGACAAGTTGTACATACAGTCTAGTAAACTGGTGTCCCACAAGGTTCAATACTGGGGTCAATACTGTTCTATTTTCACTGTCAATAACTCACTAAATGTCTGTTTAAAGGTTAAAATCCAACCGTACGCTGATGACACTCGTATTTACTGACGTGTGCGCGTTTTTCTATAACACGTCACATTTAAAAGAACACGTGACTTGAATTGTCGCGTGTTGTTGATAATGAATTTCCTGAGTGACAGCAGGTGTGTGTGTGTGTGTGTGTGTGTGTGTAATGAAACACAGCTGCAGTGTGTGTGTTTGTGAGTCCGAGTCTCAGGCCGAGTCTAAATTTACTCTGAGTGTGTTCTTCTGAGGTTAAGAGCTGCTGATAAAGGCTGAATAAACACACACACACACACACACACACACACACACACACACACACACACTTTATTTCTGTTGCTGAATTAAATCCAGACAAACTTGGTCCTGCTCATGTTTACGCTTGTGTTTTTTTTTAAACGACTTCCTGCTGCACATTCTCACACTCCCACGCGTCCACGCTCGGACAGACGGACGCTGCCTTGCCTGACGGCACGTTGGTGCAGACGTGATGTGATTTTATGTTCTGAGCTTCATGTGATTCAGGATACAAGTGTGTCTGTTATCACGGTGACGATCAACTTCCTGTCACAGCAGGAAACACTCGTTTAAAAACCCCCAAAAAACCTCAAGACTTTTATCAACAGAGAAGAAACTTACACATTAAACACGTGTATCTGATGTCGTCATGGAAACCACATTAGCTTATATGTGCTACACTGTGTAATCACAGAAACCCATGTAGCTAATGTTCAGCGTAACAAAGTCGTAACCGTAGAAACGACCGTAGCTAACGTTCAAGCTACAGCGTAACAAAGTTGTAACCGTAGAAACCACCGTAGCTAACATTCAAGCTACAGCGTTACAAAGTTGTAACCATAGAAACCACCATAGCTAACGTTCATGCGACAGCGTAACAAAATTGTAACCATAGAAACGACTGTAGCTAAAGTTCAAGCTACAGCTTATCAAGGTTGTAACCATATAAACGACTGTAGCTAACGCTCACGCTAAAATTAAACAAAATTGTAACCGTAGAAACGACTGTAGCTAAAGTTCAAGCTACAGCTTATCAAAGTTGTAACCATAGAAACGACTGTAGCTAACATTCACGCTACAGCGTAACAAAGTTGTAACCGTAGAAACCACTGTAGCTAACGTTCATGCGACAGCGTAACAAAGTTATAACCGTAGAAACCACTGTAGCTAACGTTCACGCTGTAGCGTGACAAAGTTGTAACCTTAGAAACCACTATAGCTAACGCTCACGCTAAAATTAAACAAAGTTGTAACCATGGAAACGACCGTAACTAACGGTCACGCTACAGTGAAACAAAGTTGTAACCGTAGAAACCACCGTAGCTAACATTCAAGCTACAGCGTAACAAAGTTGTAACCATAGAAATGACTGTAGCTAATGATTTAACTACGAGTAAAAATCGTTTACTTTAAAGTGCGATCTGTTGTACGATTCAAACACAGGTCACAGATTATGTGATTAAAACTGTGGATTATCTAAATATTGTGAGCGTTCAGTTGACTGCACATGCTAACGATGCTAACGATGACAGCGTTTCATCACTGACCTCAGACTCAGACATACCTGTGTGCTCATGGATGAAGAGGAGATAATAACAGAGCAGCACATTATTGACTGAAAACTTCATTACACAGTTAATCATAACTTTAATGATGAGAAACTTGATTAAAAAACGACAAAAAGTAGACGATATCTGAGTCTGAGATATCTGAAGGAGTCTTTATCTCACTGTTGGAAGTTTGTAAACCACTCACTCTCCCACACCAAAGTCACTCACTCTCCCACACCAAAGTCACTCACTCTAAGTCACTCACTCTCCCACACCAAAGTCCGTAGAGTAAACCAGTGATTTTAACATCACAGCACACAGGAGTGAACTTTAGACTTAATTCATTGACACAAAGTGACCACACGAGGCAGCAGAGGACCAGCAGCTCCCGTGTCCCTGTGAGCTAAAATCACTGGTTTTCTCTGTGGACTTTGGTGTGGGAGAGTGAGTGGTTTACAAACTCGTGTGTTGCTATTTTTTTAAAACTTTTATGTTGTTATTATTATTTTTAAATTAAATCGTGATTATCAGTTAAACCTCTGTGTGTCACAGTGAAAACAAACCTCACGTCACTTTTTTCACTTTCAGTCTCGAACTTTTCCGTCCGAATCAGGAATGTGTGTGTGAGTGAATGTGTGTGTGTGTGTGTGAGTGAATGTGTGTGTGTGAGTGTGTGTGTGTGTGTGTGTGAGTGTGTGTGTGTCTCTCCACTGGTCTCATGTTCCTCCTCTTCTCTCTCTCCTCCCCCATCCCTCCATCCTCTCCCTCTGTGCTTCAAATTAGACAATGAAAACAATGACTTTGGTGTCTGTTTCTTTCTCTCCGTCAGTCTCGCCCTCCCCCACCTCTCTCTCTCTCTCCCTCTCTCTCTCTCTCAGTGACCCTGTGTCATACTCTCTCGCCCATGCCATCAAACCCCCCCTCCCTCCCTCCCTCTCTCTCTCTCTTCTCGTCCTTGTTTTTCTTCATCTTTTCCATCTTTTTTAAGTCTTTTCTGCACTCGTTCGTCCTCACGTCTCATCCCCCTCTCTCTCTCTCTCTCTCTCTCTCTCTGTCCTCTCGTCCTTTTTCCATCTCCCTCTCTTTTCTCTGTGATTTCATGCTCCAGCTGCTCTATTATCACTGAGTTCACATCAACAAAACACTGGTGGAGATAGATGGACGCACAGATAGTGGGACGTTCACTCGGGTCAATCTTTTGTCAAACTCGGGGTTTTGTTTTCTTTTCTTTTATTCCGTCCTCTGAATTATTTCCCGTCCGTCTCTCGCAGCTTTGACACATTTAAAAATGAACGTAAACAAACGTTTTTTGTTTTTTTTAAAAAACAACGTCGTCTACGGTCGAAGACGAACGCGATTGTCACGAGATTCACGTCGAGGTGAACCAGAAATTAAAGTTTTAAAATGGTCTTAATGCAGAGCCCTGAGGGACGCCACATTTAGCAGATGCTAGTTTGGACGTAAAAAAAACATTTTATGTTTCAGAAAACCATGGGACATTTTCAGTTTACGCTGACGTAAAAAAAAACGATCAATTAATCAAGAAAAACGTTGATGTACGATCTATATGAAGGGAAAAGTATCTCAGTCAGAGCCCTGAGGGACGCCACGGTTAACGAGCGGCTAGTTTTGGACGTAAAAACGTAAAAGTCAATGTCCACAATCTTGAGACGTGAAGACACATATGTCGTGGAACGCGGGACATTTTCAGTTTGCGCTGACGTTAAATAACGATCGATATATCAAGAAAAACGTGATTCCCGCAAATCAATTCTTTACGTAATTTCATGCTGAAATACGCAACTTTTTGTTAAATTCAACGGAATCTGCTTCTTTATCAGAAAAAAACAATACCTATATATGAATTATATGAATTCAAAAGTATCTCAGTCGGAGCTTTGAGGGACGCCACGGTTAAAGAGCGGCTAGTTTTGGACGTCAAAAAAACACTTTCAGTTTCCGAAAAGTCAATTCCACAACCGTGAGACGTGAAGACACGTATGTCGTGGAACACGGGACATTTTCAGTTTACGATGACGTTAAAAAACGATTGATTAATCAAGAAAAACGTTGATGTACGATCTTTATGAATTTAAAAGTATCTCAGTCAGAGCCTTGAGGGACGCCACGGTTAACGAGCTGCTAGTTTTGGACGTAAAAAAAACACTTTCTTTTTTTTTCCGAAAAGTCAACGTTCACAACCGTGAGACGTGAAGACACTTATGTCGTGGAACATGGGACATTTTCAGTTTACGCTGATGTTAAAAAAGCAATCGATGAATCAAGAAAAACGTTGATGTACGATCTTTGTGAATTTAAAAGTATCTCAGTCAGAGCCCTGAGGGACTCCACGGTTAACGAGTGGCTAGTTTTGGACGTCAAAAAACATTTTATGTCTCTGAAAAGTCAACGTCCTGAACCGTGAGACAAATATAAAGTCGTAGGATTTGAAGAATCTGTGAAAATAACTAAAGAAAGTTGTAAAATTGGACGACGATGGTCTTGAACTTTGTTGAACTCGACTCTTGACCCTGAAATAAGCGACGTCTGTTTTGACTTTTCCTCGGAGACCTCAGTGTTTTCATTTCTTTATTTCCGTCCGAGGTCGCAGAGTACGACTAAAATTACCGATCCCTGATTTAGTCTCCGTTATTTTCAAGTTTCCGCACCATTTTTGTCTTTAACGTTATTTTTTGCCTCTCAAACGAAAACAGAGACAAACGTCGGGAGGAAAAAAAAATTCCCGCCGGAGTTCCCCGATGTTTTTCCTGCGTTTTGTCGACTTGTCCGTCACGATGAGGGGGCGTGGCCTCGCGTCACTCTGTTAAATCATCAGAAGATCAGACACAGATGTGTGTTTTCCTGACTCTGGTGACCTTTGACCTCCAGAGAGAAAGTGCTAAAAGATTTATGAAGGAATTTTGTCAGGAAACTTTTTTTTCACAGAACATCTTCTTCTTCATTAATCACCTCCTCTCTATCTCTCTCTCTCTCTCTCTCTTCATTTCTCTCGTCTGTCAAACGTCTTCTTTTCTTCTTCTGTTCCACGATGATTTGATTCGCTCCATGTTTTTCCTCCTGCTGAACTCTGTCTTCTTCTTCTTCTCTTCCTCCTCCTCACAACTCCTTCATCACCCTGTGTGTGTGTGTGTGTGTGTAATAAGTGTCTCTGTGTGTGTGTGTGATAAATCTTTCCACTGTTGTTGTTTAGATTCTTTGTCAAATCTTGTCCATGTTTGTAGTTTTTGGAGTTTGGATTGTTTTCTTTGTTTATGTTGTGTGTGTGTGTGTGTGTAAAGTGTGTGTGTGTGTGTGTGTGTGTGTATGAAGTGTGTGAGTGTGTATATGAAGTGTGTGTGTGTATGAAATGTGTGTGTGTCTGTGTGTGTATAGTGTGTGTGTGTGTATGAAGCGTGTGTGTGTGTGTGTATGAAATGTGTGTCTGTGTGTGTATAAAGTGTGTGTCTGTATGAAGTGTGTGTGTATAAAGTGTCTCTGCGTGTGTGTCTGTATGAAGTGTGTGTGTGTGTGTGTGTATAAAGTCTCTGTGTGTGTATGAAGTGTGTGTGTGTATAAAGTGTGTGTCTGTATGAAGTGTGTATGTGTATAAAGTGTGTGTGTGTGTGTATAAAGTGTGTCTGTGTGTGTGTCTGTATGAAGTGTGTGTGTGTAAAATGTGTGTTTGTGTGTGTATAAAGTGTGTCTGTGTGTGTATGAAGTGTGTGTGTGTGTATGAAGTGTGTGTGTGTAAAATGTGTGTGTGTTCGTGTAAAATGTGTGTGTGTGTAAAATGTGTGTGTGTTCATGTAAAATGTGTGTGTGTAAACTCCTCTTTTAACTCAAACACTCAGAAGTTTAAAGCAGCATTTCCTGTCATGGAGGATGAAAGAGCCGTGATTATTTGTCCTATGTGTGTGTGTGTGTGTGTGTGTGTGTGTGTGTGTGTGTGTGTGTGTGTGAGTGTGTGAGTGTGTGTGTGTGTGTGTGTGTGTGTGACCCACTTGAAGCCACAAATACCACAGTCCTTAGTGTTCATGTGAACTTTCTCTGTGTGTGAAAAGTGAGAGAGAACATGTCTGACTGTCCACACCTGTGTGTGTGTGTGTGTGTGTGTGTGTGTGTGTGTGTGTGTGTGTGTGTGTGTGTGTGTGTGTGTGTGTGTGTGTGTGTGTGTGTGTGTGTGTGTGTGTGTGTGTGTGTGTGTGTGACCTACTAAAGTCACTGCCACATTCTTCTGCCCCCCCCCCCCCTCCTTTAACTTCATGGTACAGCCCAGAGTTTCTCTTATGTTTGACCCACTTTTTAAAGATATAAACCATTATGAGACAAAATCACTTGACGTTTTAAATGAGCTCAGATGTTTGTGTGTTATCTCTAATTATCTGTGGCGCCCCCTAGAGAGGGTAACAACATAAACATATCAACATAAATCTGGAGCAAAATGTTTGTGAATCAGTGACAGAAAACTGCAATATTTCATATGAAGTTGTGAAAAACAAAGTAGAAATATCTACCGTTAGCATCAGTGTTTGCTGTTAGCTTCTGAGCATCTGTGTTTAGTGTAGTTAGCGTCATTAGCGTCTGTGTTTGCTGTTAGCTTCTGAGCATCTGTGTTTAGAGTAGTTAGCATCATTAGCGTCTGCTGTTAGCTTCTGAGCATCTGTGTTTAGTGTAGTTAGCGTCATTAGCATCTTTGTCAAGTGTGGCCAACTGAGCTAAAACGTGAACATTCGCCACCGATAAAAAAAAAAAACAACAGACTCTTAAAGTTCTGTCATAAATTAAACGGACATTTTTCAGCTGTAATTTGCGAGTAGTTTTTTTATGCTATGCTACGTTGCTACATGTGTCACATGCCCTACTGTTCTGCACTTTTTTTAAATGCTAAAATTTGCATCATGATTGTGTTGCTTTCTTTGCTGGCAGTTGAAGAACATCTTTGCTAGTTAAATAGCATTAGCACGCCTAGCATACATGATATGGAGCTAAAAAACATGTTGTATGAAAACATTAGCATCGATGTAGCCTTAGCCACGATCATGCCTCAACTTTTCCCACTCATTGTGACGTAGCTTCTTGTAGCCGACGCTAACTTTAGCTGCTTGCTTATAAAGTTGGGGAACATAAGAAGAAGCTAACGCTGTGTCTAGCCAGGGGGCGGGGCTTTGTCTGCTACATCACAGAAAGGGGAGGAGCCACACTGAAGTTTAAAGCAGAAGCTAAATACGAGTAAATGTCATTTTACACAAAACAAAAACTTTGTTTTAGCTTGAATTAATAATTGAACGTACTTTTATGGATTAGCAGTAATTTCACTTCATCTGTTGTTTTTACAGTCGTCCTTAAACTTAAAGTCGTTAAAATATCAACACCTGAGTTCATAAAGTACTTTAATGTTCGTCCACGTTAAAACTGATTTATAAAACTTCGTAAAAAGTTAGAGTTTAATGATAAAAATAACGTTAAAACGTTGAAAACGCAGCAGAAGCTTCAGACTGTGGTAAAATGCTGACTTTACTTTGTTATTATTATTATTTTGTTGTTTTTAACGAGACGTCAGTTTCCAGTAAAGTGCTGAGTCACTGTTTACTGGAAACAACCGAGTCACAGCTGAGTCAAAAAGAAAGAGAAGAAAGATGAACAGATAAAAGAGGAAAAACGGAAATCAGCTTTCAGTTAATCTCAGTTTATCTCAGTTAATCCCAGATTAATCCTGTTTGTGTTGCATATTTTACACATTAATCCACCAGGATTAATTTAAATGCTTCAAAAATCCATACTTTAACTTTTGTGAGTAAATATTTACGGAAAAGCTGTCATCATTTTACTGATCCTTCACTTGGTCGTCAAATTTCCGAACTTTGTACGAATATTTTGAAAACATCCGTTAAAAAAAATAAAAATGTCGGGACTCGGAACTTAATCTCTTAAATGTACGTCATTTGAAGGCAGCGCTAACAAACTGTGAGCTAACTTGTTGCCATGGTTACAGACGACCACTCCAATTAGCCACAATGAGTGATTTTATATTGATCACAGTTATGATGTTTTGACATCGATTGTAAACAGGAAGTAAGAAACGCGATGAGTGAAATCATCAACAGTAAAAATAAATGTTACGTTATTTATTATAGAGAAACTGATAGAGAAACATCGACCTCTAGTGGTGAAATAGTGTGCGTTTTAAATAAAGTTTTTTTTCTGGTTGAACGATCGCCGTGGAACTCTTTATTCTCACGTTTTATCGTCGTCGTATTTTTTCAGTTCACAGTTTTAACGACAAACTTTTACTGATTTTACTGACGGGATTTTTTTATTTGAGACGATTTAAATCGAATAAGAGACAAACCTTCATCTCCTCTGTCCTCGTCTTCACTGTCCTCTCCTCCCTCGTGTCCTTCTGTCATCTCCTTTCTCCCGTCCTCACCTTCCTTATGTCCTTCTGTCCTCTCCTTCCATGTGTCCTTCTGTCCTCTTCTTCCATGTGTCCTCTCCTTGTGTCCTGTCCTTTCATGTGTCCTTCTGTCCTCTTCTTCCTTCTGTCCTTGTGTCCTCTCCTTCCATGTGTCCTTCTGTCCTCTTCTTCCTTGTGTCCTTTCCTTCCTTCTGTCCTTGTGTCCTCTACTTCCTTGTTTCCTTCTGTCCTCTCCTTCCTTGTGTCCTTATGTCCTGTCCTTCCTTGTGTCCTCTCCTTCCTTGTTTCCTTCTGTCCTCTCCTTTCTTGTGTCCTTCTGTCCTCTCCTTCCTTGTGTCCTTCTGTCCTCTCCTTCCTTCTGTCCTTGTGTCCTCTCCTTCCTTCTGTCCATGTGTCCTCTCCTTCCTCATGTCCTTGTGTCCTCTCCTTCCTTGTGTCCTCAGCTCTGTCTCAGCAGAATCTGCTCTAATTCCTCTGAGACTCAAACTCTGTCATTTTCGATTAAACAGATTGTGTTTTGCAGCAGAATCATCTTCATCTTCATCTTCTTCTTCATCATCTTCATCTTCTTCTTCTTCTTCACTTTCTTAATAAACGCAGAGTCATGTTATGACCTCACCTCTGTGAGTGAGTCAGCACTTTAAACGTGAAAGATTTTGGGTTGAAGTCATGATTAAATCTTTTTAAATGTATAAACGTTAATTCTTTGAGCTACAAAAGACAAAGAAAGGGGAATAAAAAAAAAAAATCCAAGTTGTTTTACTTTGAAACAAAATAAGGAAAAGCAGCTCCTTTAATTTGAAAATCAGGGAACAGGAAATGATGATTTAAAAACACAGTTTTTTCCAGACTGAACCTCACTGACAATTATGTTGTTTTTAAGTTTGCGTCGTTATCGCAGTTTTCCAGCGACGCTCGTCTGCACGTTGGTGGCTGCGCCGCTAACGGGAGACGCTAACGGCTAATTCGGCTACGTTTTAAATATGTTCAAATACAGATATATGTAAAAAAAAATATATATTATAATAATAATTATAAAGAGAATGAAGGTTAAGTTTCACACAGATTTTGAAAGAAAAAAAGATAAAGACAAATATAAACAAAGAGTGAATGAACTTTGAAAAAGGCGTCAGGACTTTGATAATGAGGGAAATGTTTCCTGTTTCTTCTCACGTGTGTGTGTGTGTGTGTGTGGGTGACTTCCTGTTTCACATGTTTTTTTCCTAAGTTTGTAAACCACTCACTCTCCCACACCAAAGCCCATAGAGAAAACCAGTGATTTTAGCTCACAGGGACACAGGAGCTGCTGGTCCTCTGCTGCCTCGTGTGGCCACTTTGTGTCACTGAGGTCAATCCGAACAAAGTTTTTTAAAGGCCGAATTTTAGAAAATAAGATGTTTAACCTCAGTGATGGAGGCAGCAGTGGATCAACAACTCCTGTGTCTCTGTGATGTTAAAATCACTGGTTTTCTCTATGGACTTTGGTGTGGGAGAGTGAGCGGTTTACAAACTTCAGTTTCCTGTATTAAAGTCCGTCTTTCTAACACATAATAAACATAATACCAGTCTTCTGACCTGTAAACGACCCTCTGACAGTTTCCCACCACACAGACGTCTCTAATCTAATCCAGCTGTTTCCACATGAATCCTCGTCTCTGAGATTATTAACAGAAAAAGAATCTTATCGATTTTTTTTCCGCTCAACGAAACAGCGAAAGTGTGCGTTTAAAGTCACTTTGTCGTCGTAAAAAAGAGCTTTAATGTTTCAGACTGGGTATCAGCTGTTATAAAAGAGGGGGGCGGGGATTAAAACGGGTTTAAATGTGAGCGTTAAAAACAGCGACGGCGGCGGGCTGAGAGCGAGGACGGTGAGGCGCTAATAAAGTTGATGTGTTAGTTCATCACTGTAAAACTTTACAACTCTTTGAATGTTTATCATTCTTTATAATAACCAGCTCTGTGTGTGTGTGTGTTTTTTATTACATTAGTGTTATCACTTTTATAACCGCTAACTCTGTGTGTGTGTGTGTGTGTGTGTGTGTGTTAGCTAACGCGGCCAAGTCGACCTACCACGAGGGTGTAATAGAATAAAGGCTAATCTCCGTGTGTGTGTGTGTGTGTGTGTGTGAATCTGCAATAATAATATATTCTGGGAGATTGTGTGTTTATGAAAGGAAAAAAGTGTGTGTGTGTGTGTGTGTCCACTGTGACCCAGTGTAAACTAATATTGATTCAGCTGTTGGTGTTATACACTAGTCATAAAACTGGACTTATTGTAGGATCCAGGCTTAGCTTCTCACTCTGTGTGTGTGTGTGTGTGTGTGTGTGTGTTGGATTTAGACCATGTGTGTGGTTGAAAATTAAAAAAAAACAAAAACAAAAAATAACGTGTTATCGTGTCAAACACTGTTTTGTTCTCACTAAACGTTTCACGCTGAAAATCGGTGGAAAAACAGACAAAAAAACAACAACCTTAAAACCCTGATCAGACTGAGCTGCACTGCCACCTTGTGGTGAGAGGAGCACACGCCGTAACTGCTTTTATACGAGTAAACAGATACGGGTAAACTCTCCCACACCAAAGTCACTCACTCTCCCACACCAAAGTCACTCACTCTCCCACACCAAAGTCACTCACTCTCACAAACCAGTCACTCACTCCCACACACTAAAGTCACTCACTCTCTCACACCAAAGTCACTCACTCTCCCACACCAGTCACTCACTCCCACACACCAAAGTCACTCACTCTCCCACACCAGTCACTCACTCCCACACACCAAAGTCACTCACTCTCCCACACCAAAGTCACTCACTCTCCCACACCAAAGTCACTCACTCTCTCACACCAAAGTCACTCACTCTCCCACACCAAAGTCACTCACTCTCCCACACCAAAGTCACTCACTCTCCCACACCAAAGTCACTCACTCTCTCACACCAAAGTCACTCACTCTCCCACACCAAAGTCACTCACTCTCCCACACCAAAGTCACTCACTCTCTCACACCAAAGTCACTCACTCACTCTCCTCACACCAGTCACTCACTCTCCTCACACCAAAGTCACTCACTCAACCACACCAAAGTCACTCACTCTCTCACACCAAAGTCACTCACTCTCCCACACCAAAGTCACTCACTCTCCCACACCAAAGTCACTCACTCTCTCACACCAAAGTCACTCACTCTCCCACACCTGAGTCACTCACTCTCCCACACCAAAGTCACTCACTCTCCCACACCAAAGTCACTCACTCTCTCACACCAAAGTCACTCACTCTCCCACACCTGAGTCACTCACTCTCCCACACCAAAGTCTCCATCACTAACTTACAATGACTGATTTTAGTGAATTCAGCTTTTAAAATATTTACTTTAGACTTAACTCAGTGACACAAAGTGACCACACGAGGCAGCAGAGGACCAGCAGCTCCTGTGTCCCTGTGAGCTAAAATCACTGGTTTTCTCTATGGACTTTGGTGTGGGAGAGTGAAACGTAGTTTTTTAACATCTCTTTAACTGCATATTTTAAGTTCAGTATATTTTAGGGTGTGGATGGAGGGATGAGGATGAAGGTGAAGTGCAAGTGTGTGTGTGTGTGTGTGGACAGTGAGTAATACTGCATGTGTCATTCTCAGTCCCCTGAGTTTTCTTCTTCTTCCTCTCTCTCTCTCTCTCTCCTTGTGTCCTTCCTCCCTCGCTCTCTCCCATCTGTCTTCTCTCTCTCTCTCTTTCTTTATTTCTTCACGTCTTTTTTCTCTCTCTCTCTCTGTGACATTCCTGTCCGGCGCTGAGGGTGTCATCCTCATCCTCATCCTCATCCTCGCTTTCTGCTGACTCTGTGCTTTACACACACACACACACACACACACACACACACACACACACACACACACACACACACACACACACACACACACACACACACACACACACACACACACTCCAGCTGTTGAGAGCCAGGGCGTTTATTGGATTGTCTGTGTCCTCTGTTTGGATAAGGAGAGAGGGAGGAAGGAGAGAGGGAGCAAGGAAAGGAACAAAGGAGGACAGGAGGTGAAAGGAGAGAGAGAGAGAGAGAGAGAGGGAAATAAAACAGAATAAAGCGTCAGTGTGTGTGTGTGTGTGTGTGTGTGTGTGTGTGTGTGTGTGTGTGTGTGTGTGTGTGGTTTAGTCCTATTTTTATTGATTGATTTATTAGAAAATCTAATAACTGTCAATTAATCTGAAAAACGACGCCCTTTTAATCCTCGGAATAACTTTAATTCATAAATGTTATAAATTACTCTACTGTACGTGAAGTAAAATGAGACTTTCTGGTGTGAATAGATTGATGAGTCATGATCTCACCTGCGTAAATAAACACCAACAGTCACATCAAGTATTTTACGGGGGGTTTTTTTGGGGGCGTAAAAATGTGCGTGTTCAGCGATAACGTTGTGATTAACGCTGACGTCTGTCGACGTAAAAATGAAGGTTTGAATTTCTGCTTTTTTTAACAGTCTGGTCACGACAGAAACATGAGCTGCAGGAGAACAAAACTGTTAACAACGTTTTTATGTCATCACATTAGAACCTGACTCACTCTCCCACACCAAAGCCCATAGAGAAAACCAGTGATTTTAGCTCACAGTGGACACAGGAGCTGCTGGTCCTCTGCTGCCTCGTGTGGTCACTTTGTGTCACTGAGTTAAGTCTAAAGTAAATATTTTAAAAGCCGAATTCACTAAAATCAGTCATTGTAAGTTAGTGATGGAGTGGTGTGGGAGAGTGAGTGACTTTGGTGTGGGAGAGTGAGTGACTTTGGTGTGGGAGAGTGAGTGACTTTGGAGTGAGTGACTTTGGTGAGGGAGAGTGAGTGACCTTTGGTGTGGGAGAGTGAGTGACTTTGGTGTGGGAGAGTGAGTGACTTTGGTGTGGGAGAGTGAGTGACTTTGGTGTGGGAGAGTGAGTGACTTTGGAGTGAGTGACTTTGGTGAGGGAGAGTGAGTGACCTTTGGTGTGGGAGAGTGAGTGACTTTGGTGTGGGAGAGTGAGTGACTTTGGTGTGGCAGAGTGAGTGACTTTGGTGTGGGAGAGTGAGTGACTTTGGTGTGGGAGAGTGAGTGACTTTGGTGTGGGAGAGTGAGTGACTTTGGTGTGGGAGAGTGAGTGACTTTGGTGTGGGAGAGTGAGTGACTTTGGTGTGGGAGAGTGAGTGACTTTGGTGTGGGAGAGTGAGTGACTTTGGTGAGGGAGAGTGAGTGACCTTTGGTGTGGGAGAGTGAGTGACTTTGGTGTGGGAGAGTGAGTGACTTTGTTTGGTGTGTGAGAGTGAGTGACTTTGGTGTGGGAGAGTGAGTGACTTTGGAGTGAGAGAGTGAGTGACTTTGGTGTGAGAGAGTGAGTGACCTTTGGTGTGGGAGAGTGAGTGACTTTGGAGTGAGTGACTGGTGAGGGAGAGTGAGTGACCTTTGGTGTGGGAGAGTGAGTGACTTTGGTGTGGGAGAGTGAGTGACTTTGGTGTGGGAGAGTGAGTGACTTTGGTGAGGGAGAGTGAGTGACTTTGGAGTGAGAGAGTGAGTGACTTTGGTGTGAGAGAGTGATTGACTTTGGTGTGGGAGAGTGAGTGAGTGACCCTTATTTTGTCAATTCGGCTTTAAAAAATCTTCACTCAGATTTAATTCAGTGACACAAAGTGACCACAAGAGGCAGCAGCTCCTGTGTCCCCGTGAGCTAAAATCACTGGTTTTCTCTATGGGCTTTGGTGTGGGAGAGTGAGTGGTTTACAAACTTCAGTCTAACAGTGAGATAAAGACGTCACAGACTTACATCAGTCTTGTTCAGTGGCTCAAAGTCACAAATGTGATGTTTAATTAAACGGAAACGGTTGAAAACAACAGAGTTAAAGAGTGAATTGAGGCTGATTCTGTGTCTGTTTAAACGAAGTGATCACGATAAAGATGGACGACACAGAGAGAGAGAGAGAGAGAAGGATGGAGATAAAAGATGGTTCAGGTAGAACGACAGAGAGAGAGAGAGAGCAGATGCTGTGAAAGAACAATGGATGAGGGAGAGAGATAGAGAGAGAGAGAGAGAGAGAGACATAAATGATGGCCAGTGATAGAGGGAGGAGGAGGGAGAGGGGAGGAGGTAAAATGAAGGGAAGAGATGAAAGATGACAGGCGTGGGAGGCAGCGGGCGAGCGAGGGTGAGAGACATGGGAGGAAACAGAGAGAGAGAGATAAAAGATGTAAGGTGGAGGAGAGAGAGAGGGAGAGAGGGAGGGAGGGGTGTGAAAAAGAGAGCAACGGGGGATGAAAGAGTGTGTGTGTGTGTGTGTGTGTGTGTGTGTGTGTGTGTGTATGTGTGTGTGTGTGTGTGTGTGTGTGTGTGTGTGTGTGTGTGTGTGTGTGTGTGTGTGTGTGTGGAGTGAGATGACAGGACGATGAAGAGGAGGAGGAGGAGGAGAGGTGAGCGTCCTTGCACTGTCAGGGGCGATCGATGGCACATCATTTACATTACACTGACTTAACTGCAGAGAGAGAGAGAGAGAGAGAGGGAGAGAGAGAGAGGGAGGGAGAGAGAGAGAGAGGTGAGGACAGGTAAAAGAAAAGAGAGAGAAAATTAACTACAGTTGAGAAAAGATGGAGGGATGACGAGGAAGAGGAGAGGAGCAGTGAAATTGATCGGATGAAGGTTAGAGACGTCTTTCTCTTTACTGCACCTCCTCCTCCTCTTCTTCTTCACCTCCTCCTCCTCCTCTTCTTCACCTCCTCCTCCTCCTCCCTCGCTCATGTGTCACACGTCTCTCCTCGTTAGCTTCATCCCTTCATCTTCATCCTCTCCCGTTAGCTCGCGTCGTTTTTAAAAAAAAACGTTTAAACTCGATTGTTTTTATTAGCGCTGGACACCGGGCTAACCAGCTGCTGGTTACTCACTTCACAATTGTTTACTTATGCTAATTAGCACCGTAGCATGCTAAATTAAGA
The DNA here is from genome assembly GCF_963457635.1 of Microchirus variegatus. Taxonomy (NCBI): domain Eukaryota; kingdom Metazoa; phylum Chordata; class Actinopteri; order Pleuronectiformes; family Soleidae; genus Microchirus; species Microchirus variegatus. The sequence goes on from NC_139803.1 coordinate 44,197,263, forward strand.
CCAAATTTAATCATTGTAGCCTCTCAATGCTAACTCAAAGTAGATGCTACCAGTTTGAATGAAAAACAGCAGCGTTTGATGACGACATTAGCTTGAATACTTGCATTGCTAACCGGCACGAGATCCTGTGCTGGTTAGCGAAGCTACTAGCTTGTTTGTGTCTCAATATGTAAGCTAACACTCGTTAATCCTCTGAATTGAACGAGTGTTAGCTTTCCATCGATTTTCAACCTCCTGTCGTCATGGCGGCCATTCTGATTACAAAAATGCCGTCTGCTGCCATCTCGTGGAAGGGGCGGAGCCACAGTGTGCTTTTAAATGGAAGTAAAATGGCAAACGGCAAAATATTTGCGACAAATATTGAATAAAAACTAGTGCTGGCCGTGTTAACGGCAGTTGAGGTCGTCAACATTAGCGCACAATGCATTTCCATGACGACCGACTGCAAAAAGAGGCGCGTGACGTCATGTCCAGGCAGTGTTTACCAGTTAGCTCTATTAGCACGTTTAGCGCCGTTAGCATTAACCTACAGTGGAATTGGAGCGACTAAATTAACCAGCGTACCTGCGTACTGCGTATGTTTGCCTCTGTTTTTAAAGGTTAGCGTTACTTTAGAGACTCATTTTAACAATCGGGAGTCACGTTAACATGACGTCACGCGCGTCTTTCTCCGGTCAGTCGTCATGGAAACGTGTCATACCTTAACGTTAACGGCCGTTAACGCGCCCAGCACTAGTTTTTATTCAATATTTGTCGCAAACATTTTGCCGCCATTTTACTTCGGTTTTAAAAAAAACACTGTGGCTCCGCCCCTTCCACGAGGTGGCAGCAGACGGCGTTATTGTAATCAAAATGGCCGCCTTGACGCCTGACCATGAAAATCGATGGAAAGCTCGTACTCGTGTTAGCTTAAATATGGAGGCACAAACAAGTTAGTAGCACAGCGAAGCAGCACAGGATCCCGTGCTGGTTAGCAATGCTAGTATTCAAGCTACTGTTGTCATCAAACGCTGCTTTTTTTTCATTCAAACTGGTAGCATCTACTTTGAGTTAGCATTGAGAGGCTGTAATGATTACGTTTGATCTTAATTAAGAATGCTATGGTGCTAATTAGCACATTACAAATACAAGTAAACAATTGTGAAGTGAGTAACCAGCAGCTGGTTAGCATAGCAACATTTTTTTTTTTTAAGTCTACTTCAACCCGTTTAGCTTAAATGTTGCTATCAATGCTGACATGCCGCAGCTAGCGTTGACGGGCTATAATGATTGCCATGTTAATGAAGAGTAACCAGCAGCTCAGTTAGCGATGCAGCTAGCTCAGATAAAAAATGTCTGTGACACGGTTGACTTCATTGTTGCAATCAATGCAACTTAGCAAGCTAACGTGCTAACTCTCCCCCCTCTCTCTCTCTTTCTCTCTCTCAGTCATAACATTAAAAACATTCCTTCTCGATGTGGTGCATTGAAAACTTCCTGTTGTTATAGTTTGTTATGAGAACTTCAAAGAGACTCAGAGGGGGAGGGGGGGAGGGGGGGAGGAGGGGGCGGGGCAGACAGAGGGGGGGAGGAGGGGGCGGGGCAGACAGAAGGGGGGGAGGAGGGAAAACATGGAAACATGGAGTCTGTTATAGTTTTAGATCCTAAACACAAACATGTGAGAGACGCTCGCTCTCGTGTGTGTGTGTGTGTGTGTGAGAGAGAGAGAGAGAGAGAGTCTGAGAGAGTGTGTGTGTGTGTGTGAGAGAGTCTGAGAGAGTGTGTGTGTGAGTGTGTCCACATGCCAAGGAAGTAAGGTAATGACACTTAAAGCCATACCCCCCACACACACACACACACACACACACACTCAGACAGACGGACACACGTTAGCCCATCGACCTGTATAACTTGTCTCGTCAGCGATTGTGTGAGTGTGTGTGTGTGTGTGTGTGTGTGTGTGTGTGTGTGTGTGTGTGTGTGTGTGTGTGTGTGTGTTTAATATTTAATGTCCTCTGGTTAAAAATGCACGAGTGTTTTTGTCTCTCGTCCCGTTGCACACCTGTTCCTCTGGAGAGAGAGAGAGAGAGAGAGAGAGAGAGAGAGAGAGAGAGAGTGAAGACATGACGAACAGATTCACTAACAGATGAATGGATGAGTTCATGTGCACGTGATAAACAGAGGTCTAATTAGCATTTGAGCTAAGCTAGTGGGCATGATGTCATCGTGTAGCTGACTCACTGGTGTTAGCAATGTTGCTCGCTCGCAAAAAAATTTGAGCCAAAACAACCTAAGACGATATAGATGAGACTTTAGCATGCTATAGAGCTAATTAGCACGTGAGATTAGCTACCCATCCTTTTGTAACGTAAACAATCATGAAGTGAGTAAGCAGCAGCTAGTTAGTTAGCAGTGCGTACTTTCATATTAACGTGCAATAAATTGTTTGTTTTTGAAATTTAAAGCTGCAGAGCTAACGTCACCACGAGCCAGAGCTAATCTAACAAACACGTCAGCATGCTAACACTCTCATATCTGAGCTAACGGCAACAGTTAAGAACTAGCTGTACTTTTTTGTTATTAGCACACTAGCATGCTAAATGAAAATGGCAATCACTGTAATCAATGCGGCAAATACCCGCTATCAATGCTAACACTAGCATTTTAGCACTGAGAGCCACATTAAAGTATTAGAGTCGACTTCTGAACGAGCTAGCAGCGTGGCTAAATCTGCAGCTAGTTAGCGGTGCTACTGCTAGTTTGAAAGGTAAACAAAGATGGAGGGATGAGTATAAAGAAGAGAGGGATGAAGAGTAAAGTGTTGTCAGTAAATCGATAAAGTTTTTCTTGTTTTTTCTTTTTAATTTTTTTTCTTTCTCTGATCGTTTTCGCTCTAATTCTCTCGTCGATCAATACGTCTTATTATTGGCTGCCTCACTCTACATCTGTCTCTCTCTCTCTCTCTCTCTCTCTTTTTCTTGAGAAGAGACAGAAAAAGACGACACACACACACACACACACACACACACACACACACACACACACACACACACACACACACACACACACACACACACACAATGAAGTCATTCATCTGTCCAATCAAAGAGACGGAAGCCCAGAGGACCAAACATCAATCTCTCACACTCTGTGAATCCATGAGTGTCCATGATGATGACGCCTGTGTGTGTGTGTGTGTGTGTGTGTGTGTGTGTGTGTGTGTGTGTGTGTGTGTGTGTGTGTGTGTGTGTGTGTGTGTGTGTGTGTGTGTGTGTGTGTGTGTGTGTGTGTGTGGACAGACACATGTCCATTTCCTCTGGTGTCTATTTAAAAAGAATAGATCGTCTCGGTGTAAACAAACAAAGGGTAAAGACACAAAGACACAGGGACAGACGTGAGGACAGAGACAGACGTGAGACAGACGTGAGGACAAACGTGAGGACAGAGACAGACGTGAGGACAGAGACAGACGTGAGGACAGAGACAGACGTGAGGACAGAGACAGACGTGAGACAGAGACAGACGTGAGACAGACGTGAGACAGAGACAGACGTGAGGACAGACGTGAGACAGAGACAGACGTGAGGACAGAGACAGACGTGAGACAGACATGAAGACAGATGTGAGGACAGACGTGAGGACAGACGTGAGACAGACGTGAGGACAGACGTGAGACAGAGACAGACGTGAGGACAGAGACAGACGTGAGACAGACATGAAGACAGATGTGAGGACAGACGTGAGACAGAGACAGAAGTGAGATAGAGACAGACGTGAGGACAGACGTGAGACAGAGACAGACGTGAGGACAGAGACAGACGTGAGGACAGAGACAGAGGTGAGGACAGAGACAGATGTGAGGACAGAGACAGACGTGAGGACAGAGGTGAGACAGACGTGAGACAGAGACAGACATGAAACAGACATGAGGACAGAGACAGACGTGAGGACAGAGACAGATGTGAGGACAGAGACAGACGTGAGGACAGAGGTGAGACAGACGTGAGACAGAGACAGACATGAAACAGACATGAGGACAGAGACAGACGTGAGGACAGAGACAGATGTGAGGACAGACATGAGGACAGAGACAGACGTGAGACAAAGACAGACGTGAGGACAGTGACAGGTGTGAGGACAGACGTGAGGACAGTGACAGACATGAGGACAGAGACAGACGTGAGGACAGACGTGAGGACAGAGACAGACGTGAGACAGACGTGAGGACAGAGACAGACGTGAGGACAGACGTGAGGACAGATGTGAGGACAGATGTGAGGACACGTTAAATCTGGTTCGAGGACCACCGATTGGTCACAGGAGAGATTTTTTTGGTCCACAAATAAATGTTTTGTTTTAAAAAACGTGTTAAAAACCAAAAAAAACAATTAAAATATAAGATCTTTATTATAAATTATTATGCACAAATGTGCTCACGTCTCCATTTATGTCGTGGTTTTTCGGAAAGACAGAAGAGATGGAGGGATGAGCGGAGGATGGATGGTTGAAAAGGACAAGTGGCGCTGAGGCAGAAAATAGGTTTGTTTGTTGTTTTTGTAAATATCAAAAATAAGTCGAGTGGAAAAGAAGAAGAAGAAGAAGTGAATAAACAGATCTTTAAGATGAAGGAGAATGAAATTAAAAAATAATCATTTAAACAGAAGGAGTCAACGGAAGCAGGAGAAACTTTTAAAAAGTAATTATCTTTTTTTAATACTAAAAAAGAAAAAAATGTCAGTGTCTCCTAGCTGGCTAGGTAGCTAACATAGCTAGCAAGCTAACACAAATCTCTGCTGTTTCAAGAGATATTATATTGGAGTTAAACATGAAGACAACAATGATTAATTGTGAACTCTTAGGCCAAGCTCATAGCATATGCTAACCAGCGGCTAATGCTAAACTACATTATTTTGATAATTATATATGTTAAAAAGTATCCTAGGTGTTTGCTTTTGTACTTATATATGGAAACATAGTTAAAAAGTGAAAAAACTCTCGCACAAGCTAGCAACATACGCTAACCAGTGCCTACTGCTAACCTACTTTCTTTAGATATTACACATGTAAAAAAAGGTGTCCTAACGGGTATTTGTTGTTCATAAATATGGAAACCTGTTCAACAAATGTGAACTCTTGCACAAGCTCGTAGCATATGCTAACCAGCGGCTAACGCTAACCTCCATTATTTCGATAGATATTGATGTTAAAAAAGTGTCCTAACAGGTGTTTGTTGTTGTATGTAAATATGGACACATGTTTAATTAATGTGAACTCGTGGACAAGCTAGTAGCATATGCTAACCAGCGGCTAACACCAACCTCCTTTATTTAGATGTTAAAAAAGTGTCCTAACAAGTGCTTGTTGTTGTACGTAAATATGGACACATGTTCAACATATGTGAACTCGTGGACAAGCTAGTAGCATATGCTATTCAGTGGCTAACGCTAACCGACTTGTACAGTTCTGGTGGGAAATCTAATGCATGATGTCTACGTACGACGTACGGTATTTACGTGAGGATAGAAAAACAACAACGACTTGTTATGATGTGATAAATGTTGCGTATAGGAGCTTTATT
>NC_139803.1:44207819-44212819 GCF_963457635.1 Microchirus variegatus
TTTGTCGTCCAAAATTTGAAATAATCTTTGACAAAAAAAATTTGACCCAAAATTTGACAAAAATGTCATACTATACTATATCGTCCAAAATTTGAAAAAAAAAATGGACCCAAAATTTTTGGTCCAAAATATGACAAAAATCTTGAAAAAAAAAATGTCGTCCAAAATTTGAATTTTTTTTTTTTTTTGAAAAATTTAGTATAGCATGTTATAGCAACCTAAGGAAGTGATTTCAATGAAAACAAAGTGAGGACCGACCAAAATGTCCTCACTCTGTAAAAATGACCTCACTTTGTTGGTTTAAAAACCCTCACTGGTCCTCAGTATGCCGCAGATACAAAAAAACACACACACACACACACTTTAACTTTCCTGTCCAACACCAAAGCCCATAGAGAAAATCAGTGATTTTAGCTCACAGGGACACAGGAGCTGCTGGTCTACTGCTGCCTCGTGTGGTCACTTTGTGTCACTGAGTTAAGTCTAAATTGAATATTTTGAAAGCCCAATTTTACATAATCAGTCATTGTAAGTTAGTGATGGAGGCAGCAGTGGATCAACAACTCCTGTGAACTCCTGTGTGCTGAGATGTTAAAATCACTGGTTTTCTCTATGAGGTTTGGTGCAGAGGTCAAATCAGTGCTTCAGGCAGCTGCAGTACCACGCGTGACCACAAGGGACATTCATCTCTTCACCTTTTTTTTTTTCATCCTTCCATTCCTGCTTTTTCCTCCTTTACCGCTCCACAGTGTCACCTCCTTCTCTTCCTTCCTTTCCTTCTCCTTGTCACCTCCCTCTCATCCGTCTCCATCTCTTCATCATTTACCGGCGAGGAGACGTTTCTGTTTTATTTAGAAGGAAATAAGAAAGTGAAAAATGGAGGGATGAGAAGAAGGAGGAGGAGGAGGAGGAGGAAATGAGGGAAGGAAGGAGGGATGTCGCCGGAGGAGATGGTGAAACCTAAAAACGAGTGCCAAAGAAAAAACATGCTGAGGGAAGGAAGGAAGGAAGGAAAGGAAGGAAGGAAGAGAGATGAAGGGATGAAAACAAGTGAACGAAGGAGTAAAGAAAGAAGAAAAATGTGATCTGCAGAGAGAGAGAGAGAGAGAGAGAGGGTGAACGAGTGCAGACTGCATGGTGTTGTGATGAATGAGTCGTCTCTGGGGTTTCACTCCTCCATCTGTCCATCCCTCCTCCTCTTTCCTCCTTCATCCTCCTCTCTGTGCTTCCTTATGTCCTTTTTACCCTCCTTCTCTCTCTGTCACCTTTCCTTTCCTCCTTCTCTCTCTGTCACCTTTCCTTTCCTCCTTCTCTCTCTGTCACCTTTCCTTTTCTCCTTCTCTCTCTGTCACCTTTCCTTACCTCCTTCTCTCTCTGTCTCCTTTCCTTACCTCCTTCTCTCTCTCTGTCACCTTTCCTTACCTCCTTCTCTCTGTCACCTTTCCTTTCCTCCTTCTCTCGCTCTGTCACCTTTCCTTTCCTCCTTCTCTCGCTCTGTCACCTTTCCTTACCTCCTTCTCTCTGTCACCTTTCCTTTCCTCCTCTCTCTCTGTTACCTTTCCTTACCTCCTCCCTCTCTGTCACCTTTCCTTACCTCCTTCTCTCTCTGTCACCTTTCCTTACCTCCTTCTCTCTGTCACCTTTCCTTACCTCCTTCTCTCTCTGTCACCTTTCCTTACCTCCTTCTCTCTGTCACCTTTCCTTACCTCCTTCTCTCTCTGTCACCTTTCCTTTCCTCCTCTCTCTCTGTCACCTTTCCTTACCTCCTTCTCTCTGTCACCTTTCCTTTCCTCCTCTCTCTCTGTCACCTTTCCTTACCTCCTTCTCTCTGTCACCTTTCCTTTCCTCCTCTCTCTGTTACCTTTCCTTACCTCCTTCTCTCCCTGTGTCACATTTCCTTACCTCCTTCTCTCTCTGTCACCTTTCCTCAACTCATCTCCTCTTTTCATCCTCCTTTCCTAACTCCTCTCATCCCTCTTCCTCTCGTTCTTCTCTGCCTTCCTTTCCCTATCGTATCATTCCTCCTTCACTTCCTTCTCCTTTTCTTTGGCCTCCTTCCTTTCCTCTCTTCTGTCCTTTAAATCCCTCCTTACTTAACTCCTTCTCTCCTCACATTGTCCCTTTTTTCTTCCCTTATTCCCTTCCTTCCTTCCCTCTCTCTCTTTCTACGATAAATAAAACATGGTTGTGTTTAGTGACATATGGACACAGCTCACTGCGGCATACTAATCACACACACACACACCTGATATGTGTGTGTGTGTGTGTGTGTGTGTGTGTGTGTGTGTGTGTTTGTTGAACATTAGTGGAACCAAGAGAAAACATTTGCTCACTTATGATCGCCCATTAGCTCTCTAGTTCTCACACACACACACGCGCACACACACACACATACGTGCGCGCGCACACACACACACACTTGGCAGTCCTCAGACGTGGCACACACACACACACACACACACACACACACACGCAGAGTCTCGGTCGTCTTGGCGTCCATGGAGACGCCTCGTTGCCGGGGGAGACGAGCTGTTGTTTACGACCTCGCGGGCGCCACGACGATGGGGGGGCGTCGGCCAATCACAGATGGACATTTATCACACGCTCTGAAAAAAAAGAGAGAGAGAGAGAAGGAGAGAGGATGAAGGAAAGGAAATGAAGGATAGAAGGGAATCAAAAATGATGGAAGTTAAAAGTTTTGTTTCTCCTCCACTTCCTCTTTAAAAACACACCTTTATCTTTCACTTCCTGTTTTTCACTTTGCTTCTCTGATGAAAGAACAAGAAGAAAAGAAAGAAAGAAGGGAGGAAGAAGGAGAAAGGGAGGAAGTGAAGTTTAGAGGAAATAGGAAAGTGATGATGAGGAGAGAGAGAGAGGAGGTGTGAAAAATAAAAGATGGAAGAAGAAGAAGAAGATCAGGAATAAATGAGACGGAGAAGATGGATGGAGAGAGAGAGAGAGAGAGAGAGAGAGAGAGAGAGAGGAGTGAACGACAACAAGACTGATATGACTTTAATTATCTCGTCCTTTTAACAAAGACACTGATGAGAGAGAGAGTGTGTGTGAGAGAGAGTGTGTGTGTGAGAGTGTGTGTGTGTGGTGAGAGCAATGGGTGTGTGTGAAAGTGAGTGTGTGTGTGTGTGAGAAAGAGAGTGTGTGTGTGAGAGCGAGGGTGTGTGTGTGTGTGTGTGAAAGTGAGAGTGTGTGTGAAAGTGAGAGCGAGGGTGTGTGTGTGTGTGAAAGTGAGAGTGTGTGTGAGTGAGTGTGTGAGATTGTGTGTGTGTCAGTAAGAGAGAGTGTGTGTGTGTGTGTGTGAGAGCAAGAGTGTGTTTGAGTGTGTTAGTGAGAGTGTATGAGAGGGAGTGTGTGTGTGAGAGAGTGAGAGTGTGTGAGAGAGAGTGAGAGTGTGTGTGAAAGTGAGAGTGAGTGTGTGTGAGAGAGTGTGTGAGTGTTTGTGTGAGAGTGTGCGTGTGTGAAAGAGAGTGTGTGTGAGTCTCATTTGACTTGTTAATTCACTTCAAACAGCTCAATGGTTCACCTTGTCTTCACACACACACACACACACACACACACACACACACACACACACACACACACACACAGTGTGTGTTACAGATGAAGTGTTTTTAATCTCATGTTGTCTGTGAGGACTCTTACGTGCACCTGTGGGGGGGGGCTCAAGTGACATGAGTGAGTGTGTGTGTGTGTGTGTGTGTGTGTGTGTGTGTGTGTGTGTGTGTGTGTGTGTGTGTGTGTGTGTCAAAAATGTAGTACACCTGGGTCAAAGTTTCCTTCACGGGGCCTTCAAACAAAATGGCGCCCTCCAGTGGTCGGTTGACTTGGTCTGAAGTGAAGAACCTTTAAAGTGAACTGTTCCTTTAATTCACACGAGTTTAAAACTAAAAACTAAAATCATCTGAAATCAAAGGTCTGATTGTGACGCAGTCGTCGTCTCAACAACAGCTTCGTACGACGTGACACAAAATGGCCGCCCGTTCACAAACAAAACACAACAAACGCAAAAAGTGCGTTGAAAGCTTTAAAGACGAGCGACTTAAGTGCAGGAGCGTGAATCTGTGAGTCAGCAGATCAGAGTTAATACACTGCACTTTGTCCAGAGAGAGAGAGAGAGAGAGAGAGAGAGAGAGAGAGAGAGAGAGAGTGCTCAGAGAAGAAGAAGAAAACAAACGTTTGGTTCTAAATTCAGAAACACAAAGAGCAATTTCTCTGTTTTCATCTTTGTTTTAAAGTGTCAGCGTCTCTGAGAGCTACATGAAATATTTACACACAAATGTAGTGTTTTCACGCTAACTCAGGAGGGGGAGGGGCAGGAGAGGGGGAGGCGGCTTAAAGATCCGCTGAAACACAACTCGCGTTTTTATTTCGACGGTAGTTTTACAGAGAACTCGCGCGTATGTGTCGCTTTAAGTGGGCGTGTCCTCTTTTGTCGGAAGTATCCATCACGGCTGAATTTTATCGGCCATCTCTACGACGTGATACGGGAAGAATAATCCTTCATTCACAGTTGATCTGCGACATTATTTCAGATACAAAAGACATCTTGTTTTTCCTGAAAGCGTCGTAAGAAGAAACGATCAACTTTTGATTATTTAACTCCAACCCATGAGCTGACATGGAAGGGGGGCGGAGCTTATGGCCTATATTATAGCCAGCCACCAGGGGGAGAGCGTCCAGATATTTTTTTAGCTGATCTCATATTTGGCGTATCTACGAGTTAGCACAACGTAAATGTTGTTTTTTGTACGAATTCAAACTTTGGTTGATGAGACTGAAAAAAGACGATAATTATGGACGTTTGATTTGAGGAGATGCTTCGAGAAATTAGTAAGAACCAACACTTTACTCAAAGAACATCGTGACAAACAAATGGGCCAATGTCCCCCGTCCTCACTCTGTCCTCACTCTGTCCTCACTCTGTCCTCACTCTGTCCTCTCCTCACCCCGTCCCCCATCCTCACTCTGTCCCCCGTCCTCTCTCC
>NC_139803.1:44215319-44220319 GCF_963457635.1 Microchirus variegatus
AACGAGTCTGACAACGACGACATGCACTCTAACACAGGTGAGACACACACAACAGACACACACACACTAACACAGGTGAGAGACACACACAACAGACACACACACACTAACACAGGTGAGAGACACACACAACAGACACACACACACTAACACAGGTGAGAGACACACAACAGAAACACACACTAACACAGGTGAGAGACACACAACAGACACACACACACTAACACAGGTGAGACACACACAACATACACACACACTCTAACACAGGTGAGAGACACACACACTAACACAGGTGAGAGACACACACACTAACACACACACACACTCTAACACAGGTGAGAGACACACACACACTAACACACACACACACTAACACAGGTGAGACACACACAACAGACACACACACACTAACACAGGTGAGAGACACACACTAACACAGGTGAGAGACACACACACTAACACAGGTGAGACACACACAACAGACACACACACACTAACACAGGTGAGAGACACACACTAACACAGGTGAGACACACACAACATACACACACACTCTAACACAGGTGAGAGACACACACTCTAACACAGGTGAGACACACACACTAACACAGGTGAGAGACACACACACTAACACACACACACACTCTAACACAGGTGAGAGACACACACACTAACACACACACACACTAACACAGGTGAGACACACACGACACACACACACTAACACAGGTGAGAGACACACACTAACACAGGTGAGACACACACACACTAACACAGGTGAGACACACACAACAGACACACACACTCTAACACAGGTGAGACACACACACACTAACACAGGTGAGACACACACACCAGACACACACACTAACACAGGTGAGACACACACACCAGACACACACACTAACACAGGTGAGAGACACACACACACACAGTGGTTTGTCTCCATCTATGGGTCAAAGGTCACACTTTGTTCCCGCCTCTAAATAATAAAGTTATAAATAAATGAACGACAGAATAAAGTCCAGTAAAGAAGAGAAAAGATCAGAGTGACGTTAAAGCTGTAATAGACCAGATCTGTGTGTGTGTGTGTGTTGTATCAATAATTCTGACACACACACACACACACTCTCCATCTCTGCTGTTTGTTTCTCTGAATTATTAAAAAACGACATAAAACAAAAAGCAAAGAAAAGAAAGGAGAGAGAGAGGTAGAGAGAGGTAGAGCGAGCACTGTTTCCTCTCTTTCTCTTGTTCTTTTGACCTGGAAAAAACAGAGTGATAGTTTCTCTCTTTTCTCTCTGATGCTCTTTGTTTTTATTTATTTATTTTTTAACTTCGACCTGATTTTCTGTGAAACGCAAACATCCTGTGTGTGTGTGTGGGGGGGGGGGCTCAACAACAGATATATATTTTTAAATAATAATAAATACATAAACATGAAATTGTATTTCTGTTTAAAGCTAATCTTTGTTTGTTTAATTAAAACGTGTCAAAATAAAACACGTTTTATTTTGAAATTTTAACGAGCGACAAGACGGAGACGAAGAAGTGGGAAAAATAACAACAAGAGAGGAAGGAGAGGAGGAAGTGAAGGACACAAGAAGGAGAGGAGGAGAGGAGGGGGGGAGTGAGGAGGGAAGGAGAGGAAAGGAGGAAAGGAAGGAAAGGAGGAAGAGGCCAAGGGGAGAAAAAAAAAAGAGTGAGAACATCTGCCCATCTGTTTATACTTCTATCTCTTCCCTGGTGTAAAAGAGAGAGAGAGGACGACCAGCTGTCTCACACACACACGCACGCACACACACACACGCACACACACACAGTTGAGTAGGCAATAATAGAAAGAGACGTTTGCTAATTCAAACTAATGGAGGGAGATGAAGATGGATGAGCGAGGGAGCAGAGAGAGAGAGAGAGAGAGAGAGAGCAGAGGAATGAAGGAGTGAAAACATCAAAGACATAAAAGTGAAATAAAAATCAATGTAACAATATATAAATATATATAATATATATACAATAATAATAATTAAGTTTGTAGTTTTTACTGAGATTCATGGTGATGATGTCATCACCACTCACACACTCCATGGTATTTAAACGGTCTTTTTTTATTTATTTTTTTAAAGTTCTGACCGGACTGAGCCGTGAGCGCCCCCTACTGCTTAGAGACAAATACAAATAATCCTCAACAGTTTTTTGTCAAGTTTGTAAAACCACTCACTCTCCCACACCAAAGCCCATAGAGAAAATCAGTGATTTTAGCTCACGGTGGACACAGGAGCTGCTGGTCCTCTGCTGCCTCGTGTGGTCACTTTGTGTCACTGAGTTAAGTCTAAATTAAATATTTTTAAAGCTGAATTCATTAAAAATCAGTCATTGTAAGTTAGTGATGGAGGCAGCAGTGGATCAACAACTCCTGTGAACTCCTGTGTGCTGTGATGTCAAAATCACTGGTTTACTCTATGGACTTTGGTGTGGGAGAGTGAGCGACTTTGGTGTGGGACGATTCTGACTCTTTGTTACCTTACAAACGTGCGTGTGTGTGTGTGTGTGTGTGTGCAGGAGGCAGCGAGTGTTCCTGGGATAAGGAGCGTCTGACCAGTCCTCCTGCTGGAGCACACGGCGGAGGAGGAGGAGGAGGACCAGTAGGAGGCGCTGGTGGAGCAGCAGCAGCAGGTGTAGGGAGGGTACCGGTCATGGGAGCGCTCAATCAACAACAGCTCCAACAGCAACAGCTACTGGCTAACAGTGAGTACACACACACACACACACACACACACACACACACACACACACACACACACACACACACACACACACACACACACACACACACACACACACACACACACACACACACACACACACACACACACACACACACACACACACACACACACACACACACACACAGAGCATGTGTGTTTTTAAAGTGTGTGGCAATATTTGTTAATGTACAACATTTAATCTGTTCCTGTGTCCTGTAATAACACTCTGCCTGGATTAATCAACACACACTCTAGTAAATGAGCCAATTCATCAACACACACACACACACACACACATACACACACCCGTCATCACTCATTTTGTTATTGCTGAAGATACGCACACACACGCACACACACACACACACACACACACTGGGCAGCGGGAGGTGACAAACACTCACATTGATTATTCTATCACTTCAGTTGTCACGACAACAGCAATCAGCGTTATTGTTTCATTGGAATGAAAGCTGTGTGTGTGTGTGTGTGTGTGTGTGTGTGTGTGTGTGTGTGTGTGTGTGTGTGTGTGTGTGTCACTGATGCAGACTCAACTGTGAAAACCAGGAGGGTTCTGTCAGGGTCAGCTGGGAGTGAGGTCAGAGGTCAGGGGTCAAGGTCGTGCTCTTTAGGAGGTGAAGGTCCTCACAGTGTTTCTAATGTGTGTGTGTGTGTGTGTGTGTGTGGAAAAGAAAACAATTAAAAAACATGGAAAAGAGGAGAATTAAAAGGGGAAGAGGAAAAAACGACCTTTGACCTCTGCTCCTCGTCTGCTGTCACTATTTATCAGTGTCAAACACTGACCTCGTCAGGACCAGTAAAGACCAGAACCTGGTCCTAATGAGGCACAACCTCACTGTCCTCTCAGTGAAGGTCACATGACACGTCGTTTAGGTTGAATCGTGAATAAACGTGTGAATTTATTTATTTACCGTTTGTTGTCGTCCTCCTCCTCAGGGCTGGACCTCCCCTTCATGATGATGCCCCACCCACTGCTGCCCATGGGCCTGCCCCCTGCCTCCGTCGCCATGGCGATGTCGCAGATGAACCACCTCAGCACCATCGCCAACATGGCCGCCGCGGCCCAGCAGATACACACTCATGTTCACCGCGCGCCCGTCATCAAGGTGACAGAAAAACAAAAAAAAAATTTAAACCCACAGGGGGCCTCAGTGAGCACCCTGTGGAACTCCGTTATTAATGTTTTGACTACATTTAATTCAGGGAATAACAAAGAATAACGTCATATAACTTAACTTTTATTGTCTTTCCTGCTTATTAAACATTTACATAAGTTAATAATTGTTACTGTCATTTCACTGGTTTGTCGTCTTTTGTGCAGGAGAGAGTGTGTGACAGTCCTTCTCTGTCTCCGTCTGTGGACGAGAACAACACTCCTCTGCAGTCACAGCCCAGTAGCTCCGCCTCCAGCTCACCTGAAAGACTGGGTACGCACACACACATTAATAAATAATTAATTGCAGCTTTAACTATTGTGTAAATATTGGACAAGTTTGCTGTAAAGAAACACAGTTTTTATTACGGCTGTGAGCGCCCCCTACGCCTGAAAACCAAGGAAAATACAGGCTTTAGTCACTTATCTACGTCAGTTTAAGTCTGTGTCATCTTTAGAACATGTTCACGTCTTTATTTCACTGTTAGACAGACTTTAACAACAGGAAACTGATGTTTGTAAACCACTCACTCTCCCTCACCAAAGTCCATAGAGAAAACCAGTGATTTTAGCTCACAGGGACACAGGAGCTGCTGGTCCTCTGCTGCCTCGTGTGGTCACTTTGTGTCACTGATTTGAGTCATAATGAAGAATTTTAAAAGCTGAATTCACTAAAATCAGTCATTGTAAGTTAGTGATGGAGGCAGCAGTGGATCAACAACTCCTGTGAACTCCTGTGTGCTGTGATGTTAAAATCACTGGTTTACTCTATGGACTTTGGTGTGGGAGAGTGAGTGACTTTGGTGTGGGAGAGTGAGTGACTTTGGTGTGGGAGAGTGCGTGACTTTGGTGTGGGAGCGTGAGTGACTTTGGTGTGGGAGAGTGAGTGACTTTGGTGTGAGAGAGTGAGTGACTTTGGTGTGGGAGAGTGAGTGACTTTGGTGTGGGAGCGTGAGTGACTTTGGTGTGGGAGAGTGAGTGACTTTGGTGTGAGAGAGTGAGTGACTTTGGTGTGGGAGAGTTAGTGACTTTGGTGTGGGAGAGTGAGTGACTTTGGT
>NC_139803.1:44225319-44235319 GCF_963457635.1 Microchirus variegatus
TCAGTTCCTTGTTGGAAAAGTCTGTGTAACAGTGAAATAAAGACGTGAACATGTTCAAGTGCAGCTAATCTGTTCAGGTTGTTCTGCATTAAGTCAGTCGGTCTCACCACGATTATGGTATTAGTCGAGTGTAGTTTTCCCGTAACGGGAGGAACACTTTTATTGAGCAGTTTTTAACAAATAAAATCCCGCGATGATAAAACAACAAAGTGATTCCGTGGACAAATGTTGTTGTTTGCGGTGGTGGACTGTGGCGGTAAAAAACGTGCTGCGGCTGTTTTAACGACGCGCGCGGCGGCGTCTGGTTTTTACTGCGCGACCTGCTGAGACTCTGTCCTGTTTGTGCTTTAACTGCAGACGCTGCTGCAGCCGAGGACAAACCTGAGGTTAATGGAAACCAGCAAGACAACGGCGGCGTACAGGGTACACACACACACACACACACACACACACACACTATATATATATGTATGTATAAAAAACATAAAACACAGTGTGTGTGTGTTGGATCAGGATGGATTAGTGCAGACATGAAGCAGACACCGTTTCCTCTCTTTGATGTGAACCTTACAAAAACATGTGTGTGTGTGTGTGTGTGTGTGTGTGTGTGTGTCTTCACTGTTTCAAACTGCGTCCTTGGGTTCTGTTTGAACCCATGAGCGACCTCTAGTGGACGTATAGTCATTACCGTCACATCTGGGTAATATACAATAAAAAATCAATCACGGTGAAATTTACTGTGATAGATTCTGTCTTCGTCACTAACAATCCTAGTGAGCCTGGTGATTTTATTTTGAAAGGCCACAAGGGGGCGCTGCATGTTCACAGTCATACTTGTCAAAGCTCCGCCCCCAAAATGCTGGAAAAATTATGGTTTTATAAGCTTTTAGAAAACGTTATATACAAGATAAAGCAAGATTTTAGAAAAGTCACTCTCCCACACCAAAGTCCATAGAGAAAACCAGTGATTTTAGCTCACAGGGACTCAGGAGCTGCTGGTCCTCTGCTGCCTCGTGTGGTCACTTTGTGTCACTGAGTTAAGTCTAAAGTAAATATTTTAAAAGCTGAATTCACTAAAATCAGTCATTGTAAGTTAGTGATGGAGGCAGCAGTGGATCAACAACTCCTGTGAACTCCTGTGTGCTGTGATGTTAAAATCACTGGTTTACTCTATGGACTTTGGTGTGGGAGAGTGAGTGGTTCACTAAAAAAAAATGATTTTAGCCACTAAACAAAAGACTCACCTTACAATATCTATGTCAGTTTAGGTCAACAGTATCTTCAGAACATGTTAACATCTTTATCTAACTGTTAGACAGACTTTTCCTTGTGTAAACTGAAGTTTGCGAACCACTCACTCTCCCACACCAAAGTCACTCACTCTCCCGCACCAAAGTCACTCACTCTCCCGCACCAAAGTCCATAGAGTAAACCAGTGATTTTAACATCACAGCACACAGGAGTTCACAGGAGTTGTTGATCCACTGCTGCCTCCATCACTAACTTACAATGACTGATTTTAGTGAATTCAGCTTTTAAAATATTTCCTTTAGACTTAACTCAGTGACACAAAGTGACCACACGAGGCAGCAGAGGACCAGCAGCTCCTGTGTCCCCGTGAGCTAAAATCACTGGTTTTCTCTATGGGCTTTGGTGTAGGAGAGTGAGTGGTTTTACAAACTTCAGCTCAAAGAGCGGGTGACATTTTTTTTATGGGGGGGGGGAGAGGACGTCCTGATGAAGGTGAATAATTGTATTTGCCGATTAATTGTAATCATTTCAGGACTTTTTGAAGGTGACGATTTGTTCTTTTTTAAAAGAGTTGGAGGTAAAAAGATAAAGTTGGAGGAGAACGAGTGTGTGTGTGTGTGTGTGTGTGTGTTAGTATGCATGTGTCGTCCTCTTTCCACCAGCTGTGCTCAGTCCTGCCTGACATTGAAAACCTTCACTCGAAACTCAGTGTGTGTTTAAATGAATATCTCACACACACACACACTGTGTACCTGAGTGTGTGTGTGTGTGTTTGATCCACACTCTAGTGAGACAGTGAACTCTAATTAGCTCTCTCTCCTCTTTAGACCCTTTTAGATCCTCGCTCTCTTCTGCACACACACACGCACACGTGCACGCACACGTGCACGCACACACGCACACACACACACACACACACACACACACACCTGATTTCATTAATGTTGATTGGCCCAGTAGGACCCTCTGCTGCCACACACACACACACCTCTCCTGCTATAAAAGCATTTTGCACCTACGGTGGTTTACACACTCACACACACACACAGACACACACACACACACACTCACACACCTTCCTCACTCTTAATTAACGAGTGAAAACTGAAAAAGTGCTGAACTCGAAGAAAAGACGACGTCGCATTACGATCGGAACGAGGGAGCGAGCGTTAAAGAGCGCGATCGTTTTTGTTCGGGCTTTGTTCGCAAAAAAAAGAAGAAGAAGAAGAAAAAAGAAAAAAAAAAGTCTCCTGCCCCCGACTAATTAGACGTGAAAGAGAAAAAAGAAAGGATGATGAGGAGGTGGAGAAGAAAGGAAGGAGAGAGAGAGAAACAATTGTGGTCAAAAGGAAAATGAAAATATTGAGTTTGAGGAGAGAAGAAAAAGAGAGGGATGAATAAAGGAGGAGAAGGAGGGAAAAGAGGACAGAGGGAGGAGGAGGAGGAGGAGGAGGAGGAGGAGGCGAGTGAGCTGAGGAAGGAGTTGAAAAATGTGACCTTGTTCCAAGACCTGGTGACATTTACACTAAAGAGCTGATCAAGTTTGAACAAGAGAGGTCGAGTTCATTTATAACACACACACACACACACACACACACACACACACACACACACACACACACACACACACACACACGGGAAAACAGGTCAAAATTGTGATGAAAACATAAGCAAAAGGACAAACTATATATAGTTTACATATAAATCACCTGTTTGTGCAGCTGCAGCTAATGATTGTTTTCATTATCGATGAATGTTACTTGTGTTATTGTTATTTTCTCCACAAATTCTCAAATGTCACAAACTTCAAATTATTTCTTCATGTTTTATGGAGCAAAGAAACTCAGTAAAACTGCTTTACTAACACTCGCAACACTGAGGACAAAAATGTGACCTAATTATTTATATCAAATAATATATATTTTTTAAGATTTTTGTCAAGAAAACCCACAAAATATATATTTATATTAAATATTAATATAATATTTGCAATTTACTAAGTAAATTAATTAAAGAACAAAACCTAAATAAAATTGCTATAGTAACACTCCACTCAGGACAAAAAAATGCTTTTTAAAAGCTAGATCTGACCTAATTATTCATATCAATTAATATATTTTTTTAAGATTAGTCATGAAAACCCAGAACATATATATTTATATTTACTGAGTAAATTAATTAAAGAAATAAACCTAAATAAAACTGCTTTAGTAACACTCGCACTACTGAGGACAAAAATGTGCCACCATGTTTTGAGATGAAAATATTAATTATTTGCAATTTAGTAGGTAAATGTTTTCTTATGTTGAATAATTACACCATGGAATATGTCAATTACTAGCGCAACACAGCGCCATCTAGTGGAAATACTTCTCCATATGCTAAATATGGCCAAAATTGCGCCATCTGGTGGTGAGTTGTAAAAACGATAAATTCCAATGCAAAAAGCCTCAGATTTAACAGCCAGAGGTAATAAAATGTAAAATGGAGAATGTTTTTTCAACGGCACATTTTTGTCCTTAAGGGTCCGAGTGTGACACTTTAGTTAAAATGAGTTAAAACAGAGAGAAATGAAGACATGAACTAAACATGTGAAGAAACAGGAACTTCCTCCAACTTAATGTTGCCATTTTTAAGAAAATAAAACTCAATTTGTTGTTGTAAAGTTTGTTAAATATGAGGAAAAAAACGTAGATATTTTGGCTATTTATTTATTTATTTGAGGGGCGGAGCTGAAGCGACAGGACAGTCGGGGCTGAAGCTTTGGCCAAAAAAAGAAGAAGAACGAGGAGATAAAAATAATACGAGAGGAACAGACAGAGGACGAGAGGAGGAAGAGGGGGATGAAAGAGGAGGAGGAGGAAGAGGGGGGTGAGATAAAAATAGAAGGGAGGGATGAAGATGAAAGTTTTAACTTCAACACGGCGACGTTAAAAAACCTTAAAACCTGTTACGTTGTTGTTACTGAAACATAAAGGAGAGAAAAGAGAAGAAGAAGAGACAGAGGACGAGATGAGAGGGTGAGATGACGGAGAGGAAGAGGAGGAGGAGGAGGAGGAGGAGGAGGGTAAATAAAAAAGAGGAAGGAGAGCAGGAGGAAGAGCAGGTTTATGGTTGCTGTTATGCAGAAATGTAAACACTTTGCAACGTCCGCAGAAAACAATGACACCACAGGGAGGGGAAGAGGTGAGTGTGTGTGTGTGTGTGTGTGTGTGTGTGTGTGTGTGTGTGTGTGTGTGTGCGTGTGTGTGTGTGTGTGCGGCTACAGCACCACAGGGAGCAGGAAGGAGAACGACGGAGGTGAAGAGAGAGAGAAAGAGAGAGGGAGAGTCGACCCCTGACAAAAGTAGAGATTTGAGATTCCAATCATAAAACGACGTAAAGGGAAAAACAACGCAGAGTTAATTAACGCACAGAAACGTCCACATTAAAGGGTTTTTTTACGAGTCACATCGTCAGCACCGACTTTGACGAGAGCGCCCCCTACACCAGCCTGTGACGTCTGAAGAACACGTTCACGCGCAAACACTGTGCAACCTCATTAGGCACAACACACATGTTTTTGAGAAGAAAGTCAGCTCACTGTCAAAGTGCATCAGGACAAATGGATCATTTCCTGATTTTCAAAAATTCATGAAAATTATTCCTTAAGAGATTTGCAAATATTTTCAACAGATCCTTGTTCAGGGCGATGCCGACTATTATGATCCCGAATTTAAAGTCATTCCGAGATACTTTTTGTTTTTCTGAAGAAACTCAGCTCACTGTCAAAGTGCATCAGGGCAAATGGATCATTTCCTGATTTTCAAAAATTCATTAAAATTATTCCGTAAGAGTTTTGCAAATATTTTCAACAGATCCTTGTTCAGGGCGATGCCGACTATTATGATGGTAAATTTCAAGTCATTCCGAGATACTTTTTGTTTTCGAGAAGAAACTCAGCTCACTGTCAAAGTGCATCAGGGCAAATGGATCATTTCCTGAATTTCAATAATTCATATCAATTATTCCTTAAGAGATTTGCGAATATTTTTAACAGATCCTTGTTCAGGGCGACGCCGACTATTATGATGGTGAATTTCAAGTCATTCCGAGATACTTTTTTTTTTTCTGAAGAAAGTCAGCTCACTGTCAAAGTGCATCAGGGCTAATTAATAATTTCCTGAATTTCAAAAATTCATTAAAATTATTCCTTTAGACGTTTGCAAATATTTTCAACAGATCCTTGTTCAGGACGATGTCGACTATTATGATGGTGAATTTCAAGTCATTCTGAGATACTTTTTGTTTTTTTGAAGAAAGTCAGCTCACTGTCAAAGTGCATCAGGGCAAATGGATCATTTCCTGATTTTCAAAAATTCATTAAAATTATTCCTTTAGACGTTTGCAAATATTTTCAACAGATCCTTGTTCAGGACGATGTCGACTATTATGATGGTGAATTTCAAGTCATTCTGAGATACTTTTTGTTTTTTTGAAGAAACTCAGCTCACTGTCAAAGTGCATCAGGGCAAATGGATCATTTCCTGAATTTCAAAAATTCATTAAAATTATTCCGTAAGAGTTTTGCAAATATTTTCAACGGATCCTTGTTCAGGGCGATGCCGACTATTATGATGGTAAATTTCAAGTCATTCCGAGATACTTTTTGTTTTCGAGAAGAAAGTCAGCTCACTGTCAAAGTGCATCAGGGCTAATTAATAATTTCCTGAATTTCAAAAATTCATTAAAATTATTCCTTTAGACGTTTGCAAATATTTTCAACAGATCCTTGTTCAGGGCGATGCCGACTATTATGATCCCGAATTTAAAGTCATTCCGAGATACTTTTTGTTTTTTTGAAGAAAGTCAGCTCACTGTCAAAGTGCATCAGGGCAAATGGATCATTTCCTGAATTGCAAAATTTCATATAAATTATTCCTTAAGAGTTTTGCGAATATTTTCAACAGATCCTTGTTCAGGGCGATGCCGACTATTATGATGGTAAATTTCAAGTCATTCCGAGATACTTTTTTTTTTTGCTGACAAGCTTCTCCTGTCTTCCTGGTGCAGGGTGATAAATCAGTGAAAATTAAAATTCCTCCAAAAAATGTGAAAATCAAGGATGCACACCATCGGGTCATGCTCGACCCAATAAACGTAAACATCCGTTTGCGACGAAGTTCAACTTTATTTGTTTCTCTCCCGCAGATTCGCGGCCGTTCCTGAAAAACCCCATGATGTTTTAGAGGACGACGCTGCGACTCCAGAAGCCCCGCCCTCATGCCCCGCCCACTTCCTCCCCCACTCCTGTGCACAGAAGAACTCCACCAGCCCGTTTCCGCGGCAGCGACCTCCTCCCCCCCCTGGTGGCGGGACTCTACCTTTACTACAACGCGACGTTTTCCGACGTTGCCGAGAAAACAATGACTACTAAGAGACACGCCCCTTTTCTGGACTCATTTTGGGGGCCGTCTCTCGTTCTCTCTCTCTCTCTCTCTCTCTTTTTTCTTCTTTTTCTCATTGTTGTTGTTTTTTTTGACAAACTTCGCGTATTTCGTCTTTTTCTCTTCACGACCTCGTTTGTTTTGAAAACTGAAAAATCTTTGCCGAATCACGACGTGGAAAAAAAAAGGACGGGAGCGACGATCGGAATTCATCGGATCGAGACTCTTTAAA
Organism: Microchirus variegatus; assembly: GCF_963457635.1. Taxonomy (NCBI): domain Eukaryota; kingdom Metazoa; phylum Chordata; class Actinopteri; order Pleuronectiformes; family Soleidae; genus Microchirus; species Microchirus variegatus. The sequence goes on from NC_139803.1 coordinate 44,232,229, forward strand.
AGTTCCGATAACGTCACGTGGACTCGCAAGACCCAGAATGGTGCTAACGCGCTAAAGGTTTTCACAGACGGACATAGTTTCACTCACCTTTTTTGGATTTTGACGAAACTTCGGATTTGGACGAAACTTGGGCTCAGGTGTGCGACCGTCGCCGCCTCCTGATTGGACAATAATCAGCTGATCAGAGACGCTCAGGACGTGGAGGACAACGAAAAACCTGGAAGGAAAAAAACAAAACAATGATAACTTGAGATGCGATTTCTCGCATTTTATTCATTTTTTGGTTTATTTTACGTACAGAAGCGTAAATAGAATGCATGTCGTCATCCTCATCACTTCATCTCTTCCTTTATCTTCTCTCTCTCTCTTTTTAAAGGGACATTACTCTGAAAAATGTTGGATGCAGTTTTTTCGATGTACCAAGTATTTTCTATCACCCCCTAACTCGTCAAATCACTTTCTCAAATGACGCAAAAGTTTAAGAAAAAAAAAAATGAAGAAAAACCCACTTTTTTATTACGATGGAGTGATTTTTAGAAACGATATTATTTCCCCAAAAAGTACGTTTCATTCTCTTCCGAATTTTTACCCCAGTTCTTCCTCTGTTTCTGGTGTTTGTCAAAGCGAAGCTCGGGAGCGCTTGAGCTAAAGAAAAGTGTTTCCCCTGGTGGACGTTTGGGGGTGTTGCAGGTGGACCTCGGAGAGGGATTTAAAAAATTCTTAAGATTTCTATGAAAAATCAAATTAGCAACGTAAAAACACTTAAGTATTCGCATTTGTAAACAACGCGGCACTTTTCAGTTTCAGCCGAAATTGTACTCATGAGTATTTTGATCAATGTTGCGATTACGATCATTTATGGCAATTAATCAATTGTACTAAATATTTAACGTAGCCTCGGACATTTAGCAGAATTTAACGGCTTCAAAATGTCTGAATTTGGGATGTTCCAAAAAAATTCTGTCATAGCCAACATCGTAGCAGCAATTGCTAATGTTGCTAAACCCCGTTTTTGGGTGCAGCATGTCCGATGGAATACTTTTGCGAAACTCAAAATTTGGCTAGCGCTTTCATTGGACATTTAGCATAATTTAAGGGCTTCAAAATTCCCAAATTTGGGAAGTCCCGATAACACCGACTTCGTAAACGTGGAAAAATAAACGACGCTAGCGCCACATAGTTAAAGTAGGCAAACACAGGTGAATAAATCAAGCGCTCCTCGGCTTCGTGCGAACTCCTGCAAACGTTTTATTCCTTCAGACGAGTGCAGACTGTTGTGTTGAAGTTTTGTTTTTATTCCACTGCGTGTTTTTGTTTGTTTATTTGTTGATTAATATTTGAACATGTGTACGGGAGGGAGGGCGGGAGGGCGGGGCCAGGGTGAGTGGGTGGGAGGGGCGGCGTGTTAAAGGGATATTCCGTGTAGATAGAAGAAACATTTTGTTGTTTTTGTTTGTTTGTTTTCATGCTGATCTTAAGTCTGTCACTGTTCTCTGGGTTTGAGCTGCAAATATACAGTATTATAATGACTGAGCGTGCTGATGTCTACACACACACACACACACACACACGATGCTAACATGCTACACGCGCCGACATACGCTAATGCAATAAAAACAAAGCGCAGCCGTGACTTACACTAAAGTCCACACTAAAACATCCTGTCGGTGGGTTAGGGTTAGTAGTAGTAGTATAAAAGTATTTGCTTCTGTTCATCCACGCTAAAACACAGTTTTCAAAGTAAAAGTCACATAAAACACAACCCAACAATATTCAAAATAAATGTCTGACTTTCGTTTGGTCCACACTAAAACACAACCCTGCTGTTTTCAAAATAAAAGCCTCGATTTGTGTTCATCCATGCTAAAACACAACCCTGGAATTTTCACAATAAAAGCCTCAGTTGGTTTGTCCACACGAGAGCACAACCCTGCAGTTTTCAAAATAAAAGCCTCAGTTTGTGTTTGTCCCTACTAAAAACACTGCCATGCAATTTTCAAAATAAAATCTTTAGTTTGTGTTCACCCATGCTAAAGCGCAACCCTGCAGTTTTCAAAATAAAAGTTTTGATTCGTCCACGGAAAAGCACAGACCCCCTGCGGTTTTCAAAATAAAAGCCCCAGTTTCTGCTAGTCCCTGCTAAAACACGACCTTGCAATTTTCAAAATAAAAAGACAAAGGGCAATTTGTTCGCACCAAATCAAAACCAACAGTTTTTCAGAATAAAAGCCTGTTTCTGTCATAATTACACGCACACACACACACACACAGGCTGCTGATGTATTTCATGGTCACACAGAAGCTTCAGAGTAAACACACACACACACACACACACACGTCGGCCATGTTCCATTTAGTGTGTACAGTATATTTACTCTGCATTACCAGGTTAATGAGGTGAGGCCTATCTCTCTCTCTCTCTCTCTCTAATGGATTGCTGCCTCTCTCGCCCCATGCTTCTGTCTTCCCCTCCGTCTCTCCCTCTCTTCTTTGTTTTCCTTCCCTCTCTCCCGTTATCACTCTTTTTTGATCTTTACTCTCCATCTTTTCCTGTCCTCTTTCATCCCATCCATCCATCTCTCCCTCTCTTCATCTCTCTCCGTTTACCAAATAGCTGATGTCACTTTTTCCATTTCCTCTTAATGGAGGCGGAAACACAGAGCGATGGACGGAGAGGAGGAGGAAGAGGAGGAGGAGGAGGAGATGAAGAAGGATGGATGGAGAGCGAGAGGAGGCAACGAGGAAGGATGAAAAGGTGACGGCGCAGGAAAGAGAGATTGAAGGATGTGAGAGGAGACGAGGAGGAAAATGAAGAGAGAGAGAGAGAGAGATGATGGACAGGCGGAGCAAAGGAGGTGTAACATGATGAAATGATGAGCGTTAAAGGAAGAAAGATGGAGAGAGAGAGAGAGAGAGAGAGAGCAGAGGATGATGGGTAATGAAAAGACAGAGTGAGGAGTGAGCGTCGTGAAAAAGGTTGAATTTTAAAAAACAGGAAACTGGCGTGCGACATAAAAACTTTCTCTATTATCTTTAATTCTTACCCATAATTCATTGCAGTTTTGAGTTACGTATTTTCCATCGTTTTTAG
>NC_139803.1:44240319-44262819 GCF_963457635.1 Microchirus variegatus
TAAATACAGCAGACCTGATTAATAACCAGATTAAATCACAACAGATCACATTTAAATACAACAGACCAGAGTAATAACCAGATTAAAACACAACAGACCAGAGTTATAACCAGATTAAATCACAACAGACCAGAGTAATAACCAGATTAAAACACAACAGACCAGATTAATAACCAGATTTAAACACAACAGACCAGATTAATAACCAGATTTAAACACAACAGACCAGATTAAATAAAACAAAATCCTCACGGGGACGATGACGATGACAACAGTGATGATGAGCTGTTTGACATTTAGAGCAGAAAGGTGAGACATGAGTCTTCACACTGTGTCAGTCACACACACACACACACAGACACACACACACACACACACACACTAAACAAAGCCTCATCATTAACTTTAACCATAACCAGTTAACCGTGACCGACCCTAATCTTCACCGTAACCACAATTCAAATCTTAGTCCTAATCTTCACCAGTTCTTCCTCATTAGGACCAGGTTCTGGTCTCCATGAGGACTGTACTGGTCCTGACAAGGTCAGTGTTTATGACAGAAATCACACACACACACACAGTCCTCAGGCCCTGCTGTTAATAACCACTGACCTTTACACGTTTACTGAGTATAATGATAGTTAATCTGACAAGCGTTCATCACACCTCCTTCATCCTTTCATCTTCTTCTTCTCTGGTGTTAGAATTAGACCAAAGACGTCCTTTTATTCTTATTTCATCTCATTTTATTTACGCTTTAAAGAAACTGTGACGTCACCATTTTTTTATTTAAAAGTGTTTTTACGTCAGAGAGGTTTGAAGACGTACGAGCAGATAACGTTCTTTACGACATAAAACTCGATGTTTATGATGTTTACAACCGAAGACTGTGTTTAGGACCAAAAACGCAATAATTACAATGTATATGACCTAAAACACGATGTTTACGACCTAAAACACGATGTTTACGACCTAAAACACGATGTTTACGGCCTAAAACTAGATGCTTACGTCCTAAAACACAATATTTACGATGTTTACGACCGAAAACTCAATGTTTTGGACCTGAAACGCAATATTCATGATGTATATGACCTAAAACACGATGTTTACGATATGAAACGCAATATTTCAGATGTTTTACGACCTTAAACGCGATGTTTATGATGTTCACGACCTAAAACTCGATGTTTACAATGTTCTTACGACCTAAAACGCAATATTTACGACCTAAAACTTAATGTTTTTCGACTTAAAATGATATATTTCCAACGTTTCCGACCTACAACACAATATTTACGATGTTTCCGATCTAAAAACGCGATGTTTATGATCTAAAATGCAATATTTACAATGTTTACATCAGTGAAGTTTGAAGATGAACGAGCAGAGAACGTTATTCACGCCCTAAAACTCTATGTTTACAACCTAAAACTAGATATTTACGACCTTAAACGCGATGTTTATGATGTTTACGACCTAAAACTCGATGTTTACAATGTTCTTACGACCTAAAACGCAATATTTACGACCTAAAATTTAATGTTTTTCGACTTAAAATGCAATATTTCCAACGTTTCCGACCTACAACACAATATTTATGATGTTTCCGATCTAAAAGCGCGATGTTAATGATCTAAAATGCAATATTTACGATGTTTACATCAGTGAAGTTTGAAGATGAACGAGCAGAGAACGTTATTCACGCCCTAAAACTCTATGTTTACAACCTAAAACTAGATGTTTACGACCTGAAACGCAATATTTTACGATGTTTATGACCTAAAGCGCGATGTTTGTGACCTAAAACTCAAAGTTTGCGACCTACAACGCAATATTTACGATGTTTACAAGCTCAAATGCAATGCTTACGACCTACAACGCAATATTGACAATGTTTACAAGCTAAAATGCGATGTTTACGACCTAAAATGCGATGTTTGTGACCTAAAACTCAATGTTTGCAACCTACAACGCAATATTTACAATGTTTACAAGCTAAAATGCGATATTTACGACCTTAAGCGCAATATTTACGACCTAATATGCGATGTTTACGACCTAAAACGTGATGTTTGTGACCTAAAACTCAATGTTTGCAACCTAAAACGCAATATATACGATCTTTACGAGCTAAAACGCGATGTTTACGAGCTAAAATGTGAGGGTTACGACCTAAAACGCAATATTTTCTATGTTTTCAGAAGTTTTGAGAAGAACGAGCAGAAAACCTGTTTGACCTCCTGACCTTTTCTGTTCAGACCGGTGTTTTACATCCGTCATCCATTTCCCTTTCTTTGTCGCAGGTTAAATAAGAGTCGCGGTGTTGTGCCGTGAACCTGGACTCGACCTCAAACACTCCATCATTCTCCAGGAAAAAAAAGGAGAAGAGAAGAATAAAAACAACAGGAGAAGAAGGAAAAAACAGGGGAAAACGAAACAAACAGTTAATTTATTTATTCAGAGGAGACGCGCGGCATCGATTCATCTTCGTTCTCCTCACAGCGGTTTGTTCAGAGAAGGTCAGAACCTGGAAAATAGGCTACACACACACACACACATGCACACATGCACGCACACACACACACACACACACCCTTCACCTGCCTCACGACACCGAGAAGCCGCCGCACAACTGGGACACGGACAGAAATACACCGGCACGCGCTCGCTGTGCCTCCACGCCACGTTTGTCGTCCTCTGGGGGAAAAGCAGAGGAGCGCGACGAGGTGACATTTGGTTTGTTTTTGAGTTAGTGAGTGTTTACACACACACACACACACACACACACACACACACACACACACACACACACACACACACACACACACACACACACACACACACACACACACGATCAGCTGAGCAGAACAAACACGACTGGTCAGACTAAATTTAGATATTAAATAGATTTTTATCCAGTGATTTTTGCGGTGAAATGACTAAAATCAGTTCATTTTCCCCTCACACCAAAGTCCATAGAGTAAACCAGTGATTTTAGCTCACAGGGAAAACAGGAGCTGCTGGTCCTCTGCTGCCTCGTGTGGTCACTTTGTGTCACTGAGTTAAGTCTAAAGTAAATATTTCAAATGCCGAATTCATGCAAATCAGTCATAGTAAGTTAGTGATGGAGGCAGCAGTGGATCAACAACTCCTGTGAACTCCTGTGTGCTGTGATGTTAAAATCACTGGTTTACTCTATGGACTTTGGTGTGGGAGAGTGAGTGACTTTGGTGTGGGAGAGTACTGAAAAACAGATTTTAGCCACTTAAAAGACTAATCTAGAATAAAAAATATACGTCAGTTTAAGTCTACTTCTCTTAAGAACATGTTCACATCTTTATTTTCACTGTTCACAGTTTGTAAACCACTCACTCTCCCACACCAAAGTCACTCACTCTCCCACACCAAAGTCACTCACTCTCCCACACCAAAGTCACTCACTCTCACACACCAAAGTCACTCACTCTCCCACACCAAAGTCCATAGAGAAAACCAGTGATTTTAACATCACAGCACACATGACTGATTTTGTCAATTCCTTCGATCAGATTAACTTCAGTGACACAAAGTGACCACACGAGGCAGCAGTAGACCAGTAGCTCCTGTGTCTCCTGTGAGCTAAAATCACTGATTTTCTCTATGGACTTTGGTGTGGGAACGTGACACTTAATTTCATATAGAGATCACTTAAATCAAATACTAACATATATTAATTCAACAGTCTCAATCTGATTATTTGATTTGATTGTATGTTCCAACAATTATAGTCTATATAATCAGATTATTTCAGGGTCACAATCAGAGTATTTAGATTAGTTTACCAGGTGAAAACAGATCACTGACGCAGGTAAAAATCAGATCACTTCCGCGGACGCAATCGGGCACTTTTCATATTTATTCAGTGGTTTTAATCTAATTAGTATAGAGTGTAATGTAATCTGATTACTAAAATGATTCAGTTTGAATGATTTCTTTGTTTTATGGAGCAAAGAAATCAGAAAATATTAACATTTAAGAAGCTGAAAAATGACAGAAACTTAATTTAAATAATTAAAAAACACTATTACCCAAACAGTAGTAGTTGTATTAGTTTACTCAGATAATTCATTGAGTCATCAATTAATTATGCATTAATCGCTGCAGCTCTAACCTCTTTTATTCCAACTGTGTTTTATTAAACAAAACAAGAGGAAGATGAAGAGCAGGAGACGACACTAAAGGGACGTCATATAAATGTGTGTGTGTGTGTGTGTGTGTGTGTGTGTGTGTGTGTGTGTGTGTGTGTGTGTACACAGTTATTGTCCCTGTACATTCCATTTCCAGCCTCCAGTGTCCAAATAAACTGTCAACCCCGGAATGGCTGATAAACTCTGTGTGTGTGTGTGTGTGTGTTTGTGTGTGTGTGTGTGTGTGTGTGTGTGTGTGTGTGTGTGTGTGTGTGTGTGTGTGTGTGTGTGTGTGTGACAATATTTGTCTTGTGTTATTGAAGCTCTGAGTCCACACCGTCTTCTATAAACACACAGCTGTGAAATATTCTACAAATAAACACATCACACACACAAATTACATATTTTATAGATGAATAAATGCCACACGAACACACACACACACACACACACCTGTCATCACACACACACACACACACACACACTGGTGTCTCAGTTCAAGCATGAAACTAATGAAACTGGTGAATTTGGATGATGAAATATTCTCTTTTCTCACACACACTCTCTCTCACACACACACACACACACACACACCATTTCATTTCGTCTCAGATTAAGTGAACTCGTCCACTCATCACTTCTTCACTACAAGGTGACACAGACGCTGCTGTTTACTGCAGTGCAGGGTGACACCTACAGTCTGAATGAGGTACTACACTGTATTGTACAGCATCAGTGATCGCAGACTGTTTTCTGCTATTTTCAATACAACAAATATAATGAGAAATCTGTTACAAACCAAATATTTTATATCATCTTATTATTATTTTTTTAAATAAATGTTCCTTAAATGTAAATATTTTCTGCTTTCTTTGCTCCGTAAAACAAAGAGATCATTCAAACTGACTCATTTCCAGGTTTGACAAACACTGATCAATATTTTTCTACATTTTATGATATTTTACGAACCAAATAACTAATCAGGGAAAAAAAAATTGTCAACAAAAACATGAAGACGAATCATCAGATAATGAAATTAGCAACGTTTTTCGGTATTCTGGTACTTCGTCTAAAATAATTCAGATATTGTGGAGCTGTTTTATTATAGAAAATAATATATAATATAATAATGAATTTTAAAAAAAAGTTTTGACCAAAACGTCACACCATAGCAGAGGGAATAGGGAATTTCTCCATATAACAATATACAATAACATTTTGATTTATGGGTAAAAACAACAACAGATATTTGAGTGAGTCATTTTCATGTTTGATCTATGTTTTCTGACTTTTTATGGACCAAACGATTACTTAATTATCTATAATATATATGATAATAATTATCAACAGATAAATCATCTACAAGGCAGGAAATAATGTTAATACTGTGTCTGTGAAGCTAGCTTAGTGCACAAAGGACGGATATAAACATTAATGTGATGTTCAAGTCACAGAATAATGACAGTAAAGAAGCTAAAATCAAGATACAACAACAACAACAACAACTTTAAACACCACAACAGACAACAACTTTCATCGTCAGTCAACTTCTTAGTCACTTGTAGTCATTTCAAAACAAGATCAACAAAAACACCAAATCCAGAGATTCACAGGCCACAAACGACATTGAAATTTTAATACCTTAATTAAATTATAACAAAATAAAGCACTGAGAGCAAACTACCTGAAGACGCTTTTCTGAAAACACTAATAATCACCACCAAAAACGACTAAATTCATCGTCGAGTCAAGAAAATTAGCACAAAAACACGAACAATTCATATTTAAAAATGCCAGAAATAACAATATTGTGCATTGGAGCTCATAAACACACTAATATTCAAATATACAATCGAAATTATTCATCAAATCACTCATAAAAACACAAAAATAGGAGAGAAATCTGTTTACCTGTGTCCAGTCAGAGCGACGTCATCACAGGTGTCCGCCATCTTAGAAAAACAACTTCCGTTCGTGTCCGTGACCGCAGCGTAGAAAAAACACCTGCGTCATCATCTAATGCGCACATTTAAACGAGTTTAAAAATAAAAATATTCCAAACAATAATCCGTAGAGTTCGCTGCGTCACTTCGGTGCTCTTTCCTTCCGACAACGCCATGTTGTTGTTGTTGTTGTTGTTGTTGTACAGTGTCCTGAACGTTAGCTTCGTTAACTAGCAACAACTTTCCAGTTTCCCTCCAAAACGACACAGCTGGGCTGGGGGGTGAAGGCGCCATGAATCATGGGTAATTTGTCACCTGTGACCCCGTCGACAGGCCCCGCCCCTAACAAGCACTTACCACGCCCATTAACGGCTGTTTTTTTGTTGTTGTTTTTCTTTATAAACTTGACTGTTGTTTTCAACGATTGAAAGAATTTGAGGCGAAAACGAGCAAAAGTAGAAGTTTTATTTTAAAATAATAAATGTATTGAAATAAAATGAAATTTAAATGTTTTACCAAAATTCAGAGAAATTTAAATGGTTAAAAATTTACCTCAGAATTTAGTTTTTAAGTGTAAAAATGTCATTATTGCACTGATTGTTAAATAATATTCATTCAATATTATGAACGTTTAAAGTCGACCGTTGTCAGAGTAGGAGCTCTGCCTCCCTCTGGTGGCCAAAGTGGTGCATTACACCCACATATTAAATGAACTGCAGAGGAAAACGCTGCTAAAATACTTTTAATTCCATAATTCTTCACGTGTTTTGATCGTGTCAGTTGATAAAGAAGCTTGTGATTGAAACATGAATTGAGAATTTTCTTATTTTAAACCTATTTATTGATTATTGATCCACATGAATGTCTGTAATTGTTGAAAAAAAGAAACTCCACTGAAACACAGACTGCTTTAATTCAAATTAACAGTAAAAAAAAAAAGTTTTATTTTTATTTTCAGCCACACACACACACACACACACACACACACACACACACACACACACACACACACACACACACACACACACACACACACACACACACACACACACACACACACACACGTCTCAAATAGCAGCATTTGAACAGCAAATACAGACCAATTAAATAAACTTATAACATAAAATTATCAACTCAAAGTAACAACACAAAATACTGACGTAGGAAATAAAACTCACGTATTTACTCAGAAAAAGGTGAATTTTCTGATACAAAACTGTGTCAGAGATGAAATATTTGACTTAAAAAAACTAAAACACACGTACGTTTACCTAAGAAAGAAAGAAAAGGTTCAGCGCTGAAAACTTTAACAGACGGTGAAGAAAAATGTTGATTTTCTGATGAACAAATAGGGGAAAATATTGTTTGCAACTTGACTCTAAAAACAAAGATACGTTTAATTAACATCAACGTTTGTGTATGTTTTCATCTCATAACCCTGTATTATTTTAAAGTTTTAACGAGCGACGGAAACTATCGTTAAAAAATGGAACGGTTGAGGTTTTTTGAAGTTTGAAACTGATTAAAAGTGAATTTTAGCCTCTTAGCCTAAAAAAACTCAGCTCCTAAAACCTACACCAGTTTAAATCTACGACATTTTAACAATGTTTTCTGCATCTTTATCTTACTGTTAGAACTGGAAACTGAAGTTTGTAAACCACTCACTCTCTCACACCAAAGCCCATAGAGAAAACCAGTGATTTTAGCTCACAGGGACACAGGAGCTGCTGGTCCTCTGCTGCCTCGTGTGGTCACTTTGTGTCACTGAGTTAAATCTAAATCAACAACTCCTGTGAACTCCTGTGTGCTGTGATGTTAAAATCACTGGTTTTCTCTGTGGGCTTTGGTGTGGGAGAGTGAGTGGTTTACAAACTTCAGTTTACAGCTGTTTTAACAGTGAAGATAAAGACGTGAACGTGTGACGTAGATGTCGTAAAAGCACCTCATACGCAAACTTTACCGTTAAAAAAATGCAATTAAAGGTAAGGTTTTCATTTAAAGGAGATAAAAACTCTTAACCACTGAGTTGAACGTTGACGTTTACAGACAAAGTGTGAAAGTAAAGAACCGTCGTCGTTGTGTGTGTGAATGAACGAGTGAATGATGTAACAGTGCAACAGGAAGTGTCTCAGATCAGCTGATCGATGATGTCACAGCTCCGTCTTGTGTCCAGACAGAGGAACCTGAGGCTGGATCTGCTCCTCAGAAAACTCTGCTCCTCCTCCTCCTCCGTCCTCCTCCTCCTCCTCCACCGGAGCTTTGCTCTTCTTCTTCTTCTTCTTCACCACCTTCTCTTTCTTCTTCTTCTTCTTCTCTGCCTCTGAGCCGTCGTCTCCTCCGCTCTTCTCTTTCTTCCCTACCTTCTTCTTCTTCTTCTTCTTCTTGTCCTCTGCGATGGCGGCGTGGTCTCCCTTCTTCCTGTGCGACGTCTCCTCTTTCAGACAGTCTGAGGACGAGGAAGAAGAAGAAGAAGAACGGCGGTCACATGACCGCTCAGGCGTGAACAGGAAGAAGACGGTCGCTTAGCAACAGAAACGTGTGGTCGTCCAGGTGTGAACCAATCAGGAGAAGAACTTTGACGTCTGTGTTTACAAGGTTTATTCACACTAAAACACAGGTTTTCTAAATAAAAGTCTCCGCTTCCCGTTTGTCCACGCTAAAAACAACCTTACAGTTTTCAAAATAAAAGTGTAATTTACTGTTTATTCACACTAAAACACAGGTTTTCTAAATAAAAGTCTCCGCTTCCTGTTCGTCCACACTAAAACATACATTTTTCAAAATAAAAGTGAAATTTACTATTTATTCACACTAAAACACAGGTTTTCTAAATAAAAGTCTCCGCTTCCTGTTCGTCCACACTAAAACATACATTTTTCAAAATAAAAGTGTAATTTACTATTTATTCACACTAAAACACAGGTTTTCTAAATAAAAGTCTCCGCTTCCTGTTCGTCCACACTAAAACATACATTTTTCAAAATAAAAGTGTAATTTACTATTTATTCACACTAAAACACAGGTTTTCTAAATAAAAGTCTCCGCTTCCTGTTCGTCCACACTAAAACATACATTTTTCAAAATAAAAGTGTAATTTACTATTTATTCACACTAAAACACAGGTTTTCAAAATAAAAGTCTCAGCGTCCTGTTTGTCCACAGTAAAACTCAAGTTTTCAATATAAAAGTCTCCGCTTCCTGTCTGTCCACACTAAAACATACAGTTTTCAAAATAAAAGTCTAATTTACTGTTCATCTACACTGAAACAAAGGTTTTCTAAATAAAAGTCTCAGCTTCCCGTTCGTCTACACTAAAATATACATTTTTCAAAATAAAAGTCTAATTTGTTGTTTATCCACACTAAAACACAGGTTTTCTAAATAAAAGTCTCAGCTTCCTGTTCGTCCACACTAAAAACAACCCTACAGTTTTCAAAATAAAAGCCCCAGCTTCCTGTCCGTCCACACTAAAACACAAGTTTTCAAAATAAAAGCCTCAGCTTCCCGTTTGTCCACACTAAAACACAACGCCGCATCTAAATAAAAGTATGTCGACACTAAAACAAAACATTTAATTTCATTCATGCATGTGTGTGTGTGTGTGTGTGTGTGTGTGTGTGTGTGTTACCTGCGTCTTTCCCTTTAAGAACGTGTTTCTCACACAGATACGTGGTCAGGTCTTCCTCTTGGTTTCCTTTGTACCAGTCCTCAATCACGTCCTCATACTGCTCCACCAACACATCACACTAACACACACAACAAACACACACACATTTAAAAATGGACCAAAAAACCTTTAAATATGATCATTCTGACATTTAAAAAATAAACACGTTAATCTGTGTTTTGGGTGCGACGGACAGGAAGTGTGTACGCACACACCTGCTTCTTGAGGTCGGCGACCTCGGCCGAAGTCTCGTTCCACAGCTCGTAGGGAATGTCCATCACTACGTTCACACCTTTGTTCACCAGACCGTGAAGAGTCGAGAAGGTCTCTGACATTCCCTGCACACACAAGACGACAACACAACCAGGTCAGGAGGGACAACACACACACACACACACACAGACACGCTCACACACACACACACACACACACTGACCTTAGCAAAGCGGTTGCTGCCTCTCCTCTCCTTGTGTAGGTTATATTCCAACAGCCTCTGACAGACGTTCTCCACGACCTCGATGAACCTGAGGTCACTGCAGAGACAGAGAGGCGTTCAGGGACATTTAACTCTCACCTCACTGAGCTCATGCTGCGTTTAAGGTCACCGGGAGATTTTAAAACAAACGACGCGACATGTGAAACCAAATAAAACGAGCATAAAACCACGACAGTGACTGATTTGCTCGTCACACCTGGTGCCTACGTTACCCACAATGCAACTCAACATCTCAGTCCAGTTAGAGACACGCACAAGGACACTTATAGCTAAGATTACAAACTTTAGAAATGCAACTTTATATCATTCAAAAAGATGGCAAAAAAAAACTACCACAGGAAGTGAAACTGAACAACTTCCTGTCCCCTGCTCTCTGTGTTTCTGAATTTTTTCGGTAAATTCGTAAAATAAAAGTACCAGCTTCCTGTTCGTCCACACTAAAAAGAACCCTACAGTTTTCAAAATAAAAGTCTACTTTACTGTTTATCGACATTAAAATACAGGTTTTCTAAATAAAAGTGTCAGCTTCCTGTTCGTCCACAGTAAAACTCAAGTTTTCAAAATAAAAGCCTCTGTTTCCTGTACATCCACCCTAAAACACAAGTTGTATGTTTCTCTCTATTTTTCCACATTAAAACACAAACAACTTCCACAGGAAGTGAAGCTGAACAACTTCCTGTCCCCTGCTCTCTGTGTTTCTGAATTTTTGGTAAAATCGTAAATAAACTGAGACAAAAACAAACAAACAAACTTACGACTTGACGTATTTGATGGGTGGCGCCCCCTTGCTGTCAATGAAGCGATAGTTCGTGTCGATGACAGCTTTGGTTTTTCCCGTCTCGTCAAACGCAGATTTCATCTCGATGCTGACGAACTTACAGACTGAAGACAGAGAGGAAATAGGTTTCATCGCAACGTGTCGCACACTTACGAACTTTGCCGTCATAAATCGCAAAACAGTATAATTATACTTAAATATGGTTTTATTTTGATCCTAAAATGTAAACAAACTTAAGTTCATAATTATTAACGTTATCGATAAAAATAGAAGTGTTACGCTAATGCTAGCGTCAATCTTACGTCACAAAAAAGTAACGATACAAAAACGTTTAGCTGAAAAAAAACTGTCAGTCTATTTAAGATCGTAATAATAAACAATGAAATCGTGAATACTAGGAAACACGTAACGTAACGCCCCCTTGTGGCACTTCAAGATAAATCACCATGACTGTATGTTGTCGCCTGATTGAGACAGAATTGTCAAGACTACGATATTTTCTCCATTCACGGTTATCGCGATAATGAAAATCACCACAATAAACACAAATGTGGGCGATTTTAATCGTGATTTACTTCGTGTGTGTACGTGAGCGCGCGTGTGTGTTACCTTCGCATTTGTTGGGCAGATGAACCCAGTCATCGTCGCCTCCTCCCGCCGCAGCCGCTGCTCCCGCACACGAAATTACGCACAAAAACGTGGCGTACAGAGTTAACGTCATGTTTTTTCTCTTCGCTGAGATTCTCGTGTTCACTCTAACTGCGTGTCTGTGTTTTTAAAACCCTGCGAACGAACGATATTTCCATGTTTTCACATCCTCTTTTTCTTCTTCGTCCTCCTCCGCTGTTGATGCTGCCGTTTCCTTCAGCTTCCACTTCCGCTTTGACCGCGACGCACGGACCAATCAGAGCGAGAGAAGTGGCAGCGGGCTGGACCAATGAGAGGAGGAGGAGCAACAAAGATGAAAAAACGGAGTGAAGATGTATCACTCTGATACAAAGAGTTTATGTTCTTCTTTATTTGAATTAAACGTAATAAATAAACAGTATATATATGATTTATTCACTGTTTTCCTATCTTCGTTATTGAAAATAATGCAAATAAACAGATTATTATTACCAACTTTACAAATATTATACATTTTTGTGAATAATAATAATAAATTCTGCATAATCTGTAAATTGTTTGTTATGTTTGTTTTATTGAACTCATTCTTATTTATTAGGGACCGTCAACCTGTTAGAGGGACGACAGAGGGAAAATAAGCCCTTATACAAACATATATATTTACATGTTAAATTTAAATAATTAAATATGACAACATTATTTTCACTGAATACATAAATATATTTTCCTGCTGAACAAAGAAAACAAACACGTCTCAAACCCCTGGGACTTTTTCTTCTTCTTCTTCTTCTTCTTCTTCGTGGGTTTTATTGATGTGCTGACGGAGCAACATCTGTCACATGACCATCAATAATCAATAGAGTCATTGATCCAGGACCTGGAGACATTAAAGTCTTTGTCTCTCTGTGGACACACACACACACACACACACACACACACACACACACACACACACACACACACACACACACACACTCTAAATGACTGTAAAAGTTTTATATAAAACTAATAAAAACAGATGATAAATAAAAGCAGCATGAAATGACTGTGGTTTGTATGTTTCCGTGGTGACCAGCAGAGGGCGCCATCCACACACTGACAACACTGACATTCATGGTGTTATGTAACATGATCTGTTTATCTTTAATATTTCAGTATATAACAGAGGTCAAAGGTCACAGATTATATATTAATGTGTTTGTTTATTGACGTGTCATCATTTCACATGTGTTTAATGTTTAATGTAACGTTACGTCATGACACAGTTTAACTGTTTAAATGTTGCCATAGCAACAAAACATGGATTCATTTTTCGTCTATTTTATAAAACCTTGTTGTTAAACTGCGAACACGAGCCAGCGTGGGCGGGGCTTACGATGCATTCACGTTCAGGTCAAACAGAGACGGATGTTTGTGCGTGAACGACGTCGGCGTAAAGTTCGCAGGATTCTTTCGGCGAACGAAACCGATTTTTATTCAAACGTGAAAAATAGACGTGTTTTTTTTGGGTTTCTACAAAACGCCGTCGTCACGATATCCTCCGCTCTCTGCCACGCTGTTAGCGACATCAGGTGACATGAGTGTGTGTGTTTTCAAGCTTTTCAAAAGAACAAATGAACAAGTTTATTTTTTAACAGAGCCCTCGCTCGCCCGCTGTGTGGGCTGCACATAGAAACCAGCTTTCATCTCTCTCTCTCTCTCCATCATCCACCAACTCAGTGTCAAGCTCTGCTATGAGACACTCTGATGTGTGTGTGTGTGTGTGTGTGTGTGTGTGTGTGTGTGTGTGTGTGTGTGTGGTGTGTGTGGTGTGTGTGTGTTTGTGTGTGTGTGTGTGTGTGTGTGTGTGAGGACAAACATGTCAACATTCCTACAAAATACTTTGCGTTAGCATCGAGAAAACGGAACAACGACAAGGAAAGAAAATCGCAAGTCAAATCTCAAACATCGCAAACCCATAATGATGATGTTTTTACAACGGATAATTACGATCATTTCAATCAACGTAGAATGCAGATTAAGCCCCGCCCATGTCGGCTAATGTAGCTACACCTGTACGACATTTTTCGCGGTTGATGTCCTTTTTTTTAAAAAAAGTACAAAATAAATGGAAGGTAAAAACTTTGTTAGCATCGAGAAAACGGGAAAAACGAGAATTGAAGAAAATCGCAAGTCAAATCTCAAACATCGCAAACCTAAGAGGAAAAACTGGTAATGATGATGTTTTACAACGGATAATTACGATCATTCCAATCAACATGAATGCAGATTAAGCCCCGCCCATGTCGGCTTATGTAGCTACACCTGTACGACATTTTTCGCGGTTGATGTCCTTTTTTTTTTTTAAAGTACAAAATAAATGGAAGGAAAAAACTTTGTTAGCATCGAGAAAACGGGAAAAACGAGAATTGAAGAAAATCGCAAGTCAAATCTCAAACATCGCAAACCTAAGAGGGAAAACTCGTAATGTTGATGTTTTAACAACGGATAATTACGATCATTCCAATCAATGTAGAATGCAGATTAAGCACCGCCCATGTTGGCTAATGTAGCTACACCTGTACAACATTTTGACAATTGATGTTAATATTTTTTTTTTTTAATTACAAAACAAGTAGAAGGAAAAAACTTTGTTAGCATCAAGAAAACGGAGAAATGACAATTGAATAAAATCACAAGTCAAATCTCAAACATCGCAAAACTATAAAGGGCCTTTTTCCCAAAATAACTTTTACACATTTGTCAAACGTAAAAATAAAACTTTTATTTATATTTTCTACGTTAAGAATATTTTTATTCTGATGCTAAAAAAAGTAACATAATAAATACACAAATAAACTTTGACTTTTCTCTGAAGCTAACTCTCATTATGAGACTCTGCTTCAGGTCACATGACTCGCATGACTCCGCCTCCTCCTCCACAGACAGGAAACCACACAATAAACAGTCGTACAATGTTTTTTTTCTAAGGATGCCTTTATTAAAGAGTCGACAACGTGCGCGAGCGTCCGCTTCTAGAAAAATAACACAGTCATTCGTTCATTCGTGGAAATTTAAAAACAAACAAAAACAAAAAAAACTGCGATCTATTTTTTTTTTTTTTAATTCTTAAAGCTCAAAATCTCTTTAGAAGAGAACCTGAAGGACATAAGTGTGTGTGTGTGTGTGTGTGTGTGTGTGTGTGTGTGTGTGTGTGTGTGTGGGTGGGTGTGTGTGCGTGTGTGCGTGTGAGCAGCTCCGTCAAATCTTCTTTGCCCTTTTTTCTTAAAAAAAACATTCACCGGATTTTTTATGGGATTTACACAAAAAAATTTGCCATATTTTCAAACGTGACACAAAATATCGCGACGGAAAGAAAACTCGTAAAAGGCGCGAACTCCCTGCCATTCGCAAAAACGGATTATTTTACTTTGAGTGAAAAAAAATTGCAAATTATTGACGCAAAGAGACGACAACAATCAAAATACTTTGTGTTAGCATCGAGAAGACGGAACAACGACAATGAAAGAAAATCGCGAGTCAAATCTCAAAAATCGCAAACCTAGATTTTTTTGATGGGATTTACACACAAAAAATTCCATATTTTCAAACACGACGCGACGGAAAGAAAACTTGCGGGAAAAAAATTGCGAATTATCGCAACGACATAGCAGCTAATTAGCAGTGAGAGCGTCCCCGTACTGATTGTCGTGTTGCCTTTAACTCCTCCCCCCCATGTGACCTCATCAATTGCGACAAAAGGTGTAAACGGACGCATAGCGACGACAACGATGGCGAGATTAACGAGATTAACCTGACGTTTAAATCTTTAAATCTAAATCAATAATCAATGAACGGCTGAACGTGATTTCATGCTGGATCAATAACACACACACACACACACAGTTCTTTTTCTCCCTCTCTTTTTTTGGAGCTACTCGATCGCCCGCAGCCTCGGCCCACGGTTGTCACGGCGATTGACGAGGCGTGTGATTGATTACCAGGAACACACAGGACGGCTGCCATGGCAACCAACACCATCCCCCCCCACCCCACCACCACCCTCTGGTTCATCTGCAGTTACATTTAAAGGCTTCTAAATGACTCTAACGACCACTAGAGGTCACTGTCACGCATTAGATTCACGTGGGAAAACTAACTTTTTCTAAATAATCGGACATTTTTCCTGCGGTGAGTTTCTGCGATGGATGGAAAAGTGTTTCCATGGTTACAGCGAGACAGAGACGGACTGAGTTTAGTTTAAATAAATAAAAAAAAGGACAAAAAATATTTGGCCTGAAGCTTAGTGTGTGTGTGTGTGTGTGTTCTTGTACTTGCAGCATACTGAGGACCAGTGAGGGTTTTTAACCAACAAAGTGAGGTCATTTTTACGGAGTGAGGACATTTTGGCACATTGTTTTCATTGAAATCACTTCCTTAGGTCGTAAACATGCTATACTTATACTTACGCTAAACTTTTGTCAAAAAAACAAAACAAATTTTGGACCAAAGATTTTGGGTAAATTTTTTTATTAAAATTTTGGACAAATTTTTTTTGTCCAATTTTGGGCCAAATTTTTTTTGTCAAATTCTGTGCACATTTTTTTTGTCAAATTTTGGACAATTTTTTTTGTCAAATTTGGGCCAATTTTTTTTTGTCAAATTTGGGACCAAACATTTTTTGTCAAAGATTTTTTCAAATTTTGGACGACATAGTATTGAATGACGTTTCTGTCAAATTTTCGACCAAAAATGTTGGGTCAAATTTTTTTTTAATTTTGAACGACATAGTATAGTATGACGTTTTTGTCAAATTTTGGAAAAAAATTTTTTTGTCAAATTTTGGAAAAAAAATGTTTTGTCAAATTTTGGACAAATTGTTTTTGTCAAATTTGGACCAAATTTTTTTTGTCAAAATTTGGACCAAATTTTTTTTGTCAAAGATTTTTTTAAATTTTGGACGACATAGTATTGAATGACGTTTCTGTCAAATTTTGGACCAAACATTTTTGGTAAAATAATTTTTTTTAAATTTTGGTTGACAGTATAACTTCATAGTATAACTGACATAGTATAACTAAAAAAATCGAAACAGTTTTCCAGCCCTTTTTGCTCTGGGGCTCCACCTACAGACATGTTATGGTACTGCAACCAGTAGTTCTATATAGATGTCATTCATGAAGTAGATATTTGTAATTGTGTTGATTTATAAAGTGGAAATGCTGGTCCTCACTTTGTCAGCAAGTACAAGAATGTGTGTGTGTGTGTGTGTGTGTGTGTCAGACATGCATAATTCCTCTGCTGACAGTCAGTGGTTTATGAACCAGAGTAAAAAGACTCAGCAGCCTCAGCTCATGCCGACCTTTAGAAGAAGAAGAAGAAGAAAAAGTGAAATTCATGATGAAATTATGGTGAAATCTCCCTTTAAAAACTCCATCCTTTCCTCCTTTCCTCCATCCTTCCTTCCTTCCTTTCCTTCTGTCCATCGTTCACCTGCTCAACAAAGAATAATAACCATAAATAAATAAATAAATCACCATATATTTAGATTCATCAGGTTAAAGTGTTACGTAGTTAAGGAAGAGCTGAGCGAGAAGCCGGATTATCACGGGCAACTCAAAGAGAAGCAAACACAGTCATTAGAAACCAGGATTATTATTATTATTATTATTATTATTATTATTACTATCATTATTATATCTGTTATTAGGTAAAAGAAAAGTTCCGTGGCCCTTATTGATGCAGAGAGAGAGAGAGAGAGAGGGCGAGCGAGGTCATCTAATCCAGGGACGTAATCCGTGATATTCCAGAGTTAGATGTCAACAAGTATTCCAGAGAGTCGTCGTAATCCGCTCGTAATTCCACAGATTTTTAATTCCATCACAGTTTGTTTCACGTTAAAGGGATTAAAACAGTCGTCGTTCAGAGTGTGTGTGTGTGGGCGCGCGTGTGAGTGGGTGTGTGTGTGAGTGCGTGTGTGTGTCCGAGAGGAAAAAAAAGGTGAACTGTCCTTTAAAATCCTGCATCTTTGTTCCTCTGTGTGGAAACAAAATGGCCGACGTTCATAAAGACCTTTTTTTTTTTTCTTGTCGTGACCCGGTCGCTGCGGCGACGGCTGCGTGGACACGCGACCCTCTGCTGACCTCGTCATTAAGAACAAAAAAACGAACCCTGAGCCGCCGTGAAAACGTCCTCCCACGGTGAACATGCTACGCTAATGTGTTTTTCACAATAAAAGCTTCCTTTGTTCGCCTCGGAGAGGCAAAAAAAACATAATAAAAGAATAGAAACTGATGTGTGTTAGCGGTGTCGTGGGTTTGCTAACATTGATTTAGTTATTTATTAAGTGACGGCATCAAATTAGTTTTACCACGCTAGGCTAACATGTTAGCTCAGACGTGAGCCACTCTGTTGTTGCCTCTTTACCTGTGTAGCTGTTTTGCTTACATTGTTTATTTAGCAAGAACACTATTTTTGTCCTCGTTGACATGTGGGTGTCACATTATGCTACGTAGCTGCTTCGCTAAAAGTGTCAATTTAGTAAGGATTATTTTCGTGGGAGACATCGTCTCCCACGGTGAACACGTGAGCGAGTGAATGCTACGCTAATGTGTTTTTCACAATAAAAGCTTTCTTTAAACATAAACATAATAAAAGAATAGACACTGATGTGTGTTAGCAGTGTCGTGGGTTAGCTAACGTTGGTTTAATTACTTACGTTGTTATTTAAGTGACAGCGTCAAATTAGCTTCATCACACTAGGCTAACATGTTAGCTCAGACGTGAGCTACTCTGTTGTTGCCTCTTTGCCTGTGTAGCTGCTTCGCTAAAAGTGTTAATTTAGCAAGGATTATTATTTGTTAAAGAATCTAATTTATCTTGCTAGCTAGCTGTTAACTTGGCAGGGCTTACTTTTGTGGCTCAAACATTACAGTGCCAGCTAGCTATGTAGCTGCTACTGACATTGTTTGTTTAGCAAGAATACTTTAAAAAAAGAATATGTTAATATGTGTTAGCTCAACAGAAATGTAGCTTTGTAGCCCTGTAGCTAACATATTATTGTGTGTGTAGCTTTTTTGCTGTCTTGTCTCGTATGGCATTGAAGAATGCAACATTTGCCATGTTAGCTAGCATGTTAGCTCAGCAGGAGTTAGTCCACTCAGTAGTGATTTAGTGCTATGCTAACTGGCTAACAAAGCATGTTCTTTTTTTTTGCTGTGAATCTGCATAAAAAAACGGTTGTTGACAAAAATCAAAGTCTTTATGAACGTCTGCTGACGACGCTCGCTCTCGTCTCGGGAAAACGCGGCATTCCAGGATTCCAGGTGCGAGGACCGGACTCTCCCTCCTCTCAACTCTCTCTCCATCTCACTCGTTTTCGTCCGTTTTGCAAACAAAGAAAAAACGATTTGCTTTTTCCCTCTCCCCCTATAGCTGAGTGGTGACCGAGTCCTCTATGACCTCACAGCTGTCCTCGATGACATCATCGCACGGCCCCACCCACCCGCCCATCACCATCAGCCCTCGCCGTCCTCCTCTGCCGTCCACGCCGCCGTGGCCCGATCCGCCCTGGAAAACGTCCTCGCTGGAGTCCAGGAGGCGGGAGCTGGACTCGGACATGTTGGAAGCACAGTGCAGGGATTGGCAGGGACAGGGAGGTGGGAGGGGCAGCGTCAGCAGCGAATCGCGGCCGTTCGTTCTCCGCGGCGAGAACGAGGGGTCGATGACGACGGAGCGTCCCACCACGTCCAGGTGAGTCTCGCTCCTCGTCACGTCACTGAGTCCAAAGTCAGAGCGGCTGTGGCTGCCCAGGGGGCGGAGCAACCCGTCTGAGATGGTGTAAGAGGGCGGGGCCTGCAGAGGGATGGGCATGGGCGGGGCTTTGCGCTTGGAGCGGGAGAACAGGTAGGAGAGGCGTCTGAAGGAGTCTGTTTTTGTCCCGGGAGACGAGAAGCGCTGAAGGCGACTCCGCGTACGAGCGAGCGACGACGACAGCGAGGACGAGAGAGACGAGGACGACGGCGGGAAGTGGGCGGAGGAGGACGGAGGGACGCCGCCCGTCTTCAGCCCGTTGCTCTTTGGTTTCCCGTCCTCGTCCTCGTCCTCCTCCCCCCACCTGAGGCCCTCCTCCAGCTCCGCCTCCTCGCCGTCTATCCGGGTCATCCCAGAGACCGAGCGCACCAGAGCAGAGACGCCCAGCGTGGGCGTTGGCCCCGAGTCGTCCTCCAGCGGCGTCATGAAGGTCACGCCCCTTGACCTCTGGCCCCCGAGTCCACCGCTGTCGCCTGATTCGCTGTCGTCCTGTGAGGCGCCGTCGTCCTTCGCCGTCTCGCTGGAGGACGAGTAATGTCTGCGGGGAGGACGACGGTTACCGAGGAGATCGAGGACCTCGTAACGGAAACTGGAGATGTCCTGTTTCAACTCCTGGGGGGGGGGGGGGGCGTTAAGCCAGGTTAGCATTCAGAGCTAATACATGCTAACAACAGCACTTTTTGCAACAACAAAAAACGAAGCTGTGCATTACTTCCTGTCTGTTGGCTAACTTCCTGTCTGCTGCTCCTGTCAGCATGCTGATTTGTGGACTCAAATTTAGCCTTCCTAGCTAACAACATGTTTAGCAGATATAAACCAGATGCTATCATCCAATCTAAGATGCTACCTGCACTGTTGTCTTCTGGCTAACTGTTGGCTGACTCCCTGTCCAATGCTCCTGTTAGCTAAAATATTTACTGACTCAAATTTAGCCTTCCCAGGTAACACATGCTAAAAACAAATTTTTTTGCAAAGATAAACCAGATGCTATCATCCAATCTAAGATGCTACCTGCACTGTTGTCTTTTAGCTAACTGTTGGCTAAATCCGTGTCCAATGCTCCTGTTAGCTAAAATATTTGCTAACTCAAAATGAGCCTTCCCAGCTAACACATGCTAACAACAACATTTTTTGCAAAGATAAACCAGATGCTATCATGCAATCGAAGATGCTACCTGCACTGTTGTCTTTTAGCTAACTGTTGGCTAAATCCGTGTCCATTGCTCCTGTTAGCTAAAATATGTGCTTACTCATAATTAGCCTTCCAAGCTAACACAGGCTAACAACAACAACAACAAGATGTTTAGCAAAGATAAACCAGATGATATCATCCAATCTAAGATGCTACCTGCACTGTTGTCTTTTAGCTAACTGTTGGCTAAATCTGTGTCCAATGCTCCTGTTAGCTAAAAGATGTGCTGACTGACTGAAAATTAGCCTTTTAAGCTAATATATGCTAACAACAGAGCTTTTTGTTGAAAAGAAGAAGAAGAAGATGCTGTCTGCGATGTTTGCTACCACGGCTAACTTCCTGTTAGCATTCAGACTCATCTCAATCCAAATATTGAACATTTAAACGTTTATTGACGTATTTTTTTCCCGACATAAACGACAGCAGCTTCGTCTTCTTCTGCTTTCGTACCTTAAAGTTTTCCTCCGTCAGTCCCTCGTCCGTCTTAGCGCTGCGTATCATGGCCGCCACGTAGCGCTTCACCAGGCTCCGGATCACTTCCTGTAGAGGACGAAAAAAAAGACGGTCACCGTGGTAACGCAACATAACTTTATCACTCGCATTTATTCAAATGTGAGAAAAACAAAGTGGCTCATGAAAGAGTTTGAGTCGAGTGAATAAATAAATAAATGAATAAGTGAATGTTGACTGTGATGATTCACTTGGCCTCAGAATCCAAACCAAGTGATGAATTTAAAAATGTGTCGCTAAAGAATCGGCCAATGAGACGCAGCGAGCAGCAGTTGGTTCTCGGTGGGCGACGAAATCCTCCCACGGTCGACTCGACACGTCTGCGTCTGCCAAACAGGACGAGTTCAGACGAGCTGTCACTCACACACACACACACACACACACACACACACACACACACAAACACACACACACACACACACACACACCGTCTCTCTCTTAAAGACACGGACTCGTCTTCGCGACAAAAACAAATGGACATCGAAGCGAAACGATCGCCGCTGCCAAATAAAAGTCGCTGGCGTTGACGGCGTTTGAGTTCGACGCCAGCGATGATTTACTGTTTACTGCAGCAACAGAATAATAATAATAAGAAGAAGAACCACGGAGGACGTTAAAGACGATCTGCAGCAGCCAGAGAAGATAAAACAAAGTCTTTGATTCTTCTGTCGTCAACAGTCAACTTTAAATGTCCGATATTATGTTAAATCAATGTTTGAATCGTTTAAATCAATTTATCTGAGTGAACAAAGATGTTTCACTCAAGTTTTTGTGGTGATAACAGGAGATAAAAGACGCCATGTTGACTTCCGCACACATTGGGACGTCACAATGGGCTAAATTCCTGGTCACGTAAAAAAAAATATTATACGTAATAGCTTAACTTATACCTACATAACATTTTATATTATACGTTAGCTATTAGCAACTTAAATTCCTGGAATTGTTGTCTCGCGACGCTCCGCTTTGTCTGTAAAACACGCCAGAGTGCTAGTTGTTGGCTAACTCCCTGTCCAATGCTCCTGTTAGCTAACAGCTTTGCTGACTCAAAATTAGCCTTCCAATCTACCACATGCTAACAACAACAACAACAACATGTTTAGCAAAGATAAACCAGATGCTATCAACTAATCTACGATGCTACCTGCACTGTTGTCTTTTAGCTAACTGTTGGCTAACTCCCTGTCCAATGCTCCTGTTAGCTAAACGATTTGCTCACTCAAAATTAGCCTTCCAAGCTAAAACACGCCATGTTGACTTCGACTAGCATGTTAGCACCACTGTAATCCTGGAAACTGTATTTGAGGTTACCACGGAAACAACAAGT
>NC_139803.1:44267819-44275319 GCF_963457635.1 Microchirus variegatus
CACAAACACGGCCATGTTTACCTTGACGTACGCGACGATCTTCAGTGAAATGGTCGCCAGGTAAAGTGAGTTCATGGCGAAGTCCATCAGGTTCCACCAATCATGGATGTATTCTGTGAAACCGCCGTCCCACATCTCCTTAATCTCCGCCCAGATGAAGCCTGTGACACACACACACACGCAGACACACACACACACACACACACACACACACATACACACACATGGCGGCCATTTTAGATTGTCAGGTTAAATCAAACTCACATTTTGTGAGAAAAATTGTGTTTTTCAAAAAACGAAGCAAAACAGGAAACATTTTTCAAACGTTTTCAAACCAAAACGAAGCGTTTTCTCACAAAAACAAAGCGTTTTATAACAAAACGGTTTTCAAACAAAAACGATGCAAAACGAATCGTTTTCAAACAAAAACAAAGCGTTTAAAAAAAAAAAAGTGTTTTCAAACAAAAACAAAGCGTTTTTGTAACGTTTTCAAACAAAAACAAAGCGTTTCCAAACAAAACGAAGCGTTTTCAAACAAAACAAAACAAAGCATTTTCAAACAAAAACAAAGCGTTTTCAAACAAAAACAAAGCGTTTAAAAAAAAAAAAAGTGTTTTCAAACAAAAACAAAGCGTTTTTGTAACGTTTTCAAACAAAAACAAAGCGTTTCCAAACAAAACGAAGCGTTTTCAAACAAAACGAAGCATTTTCAAACAAAAACAAAGCGTTTTCAAACAAAACGAAGCGTTTTCAAACAAAACGAAGCATTTTGAACGTTTTCAAACAAAAACAAAGCATTTTCTAGCGTTTTCAAACAAAAACGAAGCATTTTGAACGTTTTCAAACAAAAACAAAGCGTTTTCTAACGTTTTCAAACAAAAACCGAAGCGTTTTCAAACAAACTAAGCGTTTTCTAGCGTTTTCAAACAAAAACGAAGCATTTTCGAACGTTTTCAAACAAAGACAAAGCGTTTTCTAACGTTTTCAAACAAAAACGAAGAGTTTTCAAATGTCTTTAGTTTTCGGGGAACTAAAACTCTGAGGTAATGTGGACGTCAGGCGTCGTCAGACCAGAATTTGTGTGTTTTTTTAAAAAGATAACCACAATATTATCCATCTGCGTACTGCAACAGAGGGGGCGGGACTATTAGTGTGAGGGGGCGGGACTTTAAACGGTCTAAAATGGCTCAGAACCACATGAGAGTGAGCACATGAGTGATGATGAACAGTGTGAACGTACCCAGCACCCACGGCAGAATCATCCACTCCACCACAGTGGGCGGCGGCCCCTGCATGTGGAGGTTGGTACGAGCGATGTGCTGCGAGGCGAGCAGCAACAGGAAGAGGAAGGTGAGGTACGACGCCGTGTGACAGATGAACTTTATAAAAGGCTTCTTTATGAAGCGACCCAGAGCACTCTTAGGAGCCAACAGGTAGATCTGAGGAGGAGGAGCAGGAGGAGGAGGAGGAGGAAGAGGAGGAGGAGGAGGAGGAGGAGGGAGAGGAGGAGGAAGAGGAGGAGGAAGAAGACGACCTGTAAACTCCTCACAAACAGCAGCTGTCATGTTATCATCTCACTCTCATGTGTGATGTTATGTAACCTGTAAATGAATAATAAAGTTATTTTTATTCAAATGAGAGAGAAACATCATGAATGTTGTTTATTTCACTTTTCTCTTCTTTTATTCATAGATTTTGTCATCAATTAATTTTATAATAATGATGTCATTAAAGGTGCATTATGTAGTGAGTTCAGTTTGTTATGAACATTATTCCTGAGTCTCTGTCACAGAGACTCAGGAATAATGTTCATATAACAAACTGAACTCACCAACAACAACAGTACAGACTAAATATTTGCATTAAAAAAAATATATTTTGCAGACTGCAAATCATGTTTTGGCATGTGGCGCCACCTACCGCCGTCTACCAATCATTGCAGTCAGTAGAGTCTCAGCTGCCGAGCAACCACAACCATGGTGTTTTGAATTTGAATGTAGTCACTGTTTTTGGCCACATTCTTACATATGGCGCCTTTAAGTTATGGTCTTTAAGGTTGTACTTTCACAGACGTCCACTAGGGTGACGTACGCTGCACTTATTTCCTAGCCTCCTTGCCTCCTAGCCTCCTCCCTCCTCGTCTCTTACCAGTGAGAACACAGGAAACATCAGTCCGATGATGAAACACGTCACCAGTTTAACGGCCCAGTGTTGTCTCCTCCAGCCGGGAAAACCATCGTACCACAGGGTGGCCAAGAGCTGCTGACAGTTAGGCTGAGCCACAAACTACAGGAGGAGGAGGAGGAGGAGGAGGAGGAGGAGGAGGAAGAGGAGGAGGAAGAGGAGGAGGAGGAGGAGGAGGAGGAGGAAGAGGAGGAGGAGGAGGAGGAGGAGGAGGAGATAAAGGGTCAGTTAGTAAATAAAATGAAGGTAAACCTGTTGTAAAAAGAATAAAAACAACATAGTTTGTTCTTTATTTTTGTTTGTGTCACATGATTATTTGTGTGTGTGTGTGTGTGTGTGTGTGTGTATTTTTCAAGTCGCAGCCATTTACATCTCATCATTAGCTGCTCTGCTAACATGGAACCTGGCCCTTCAAAATAAAAGCCTTCCATCCTCCCACATTGTCAGCTGGTTATAAATCACTGTGTGTGTGTGTGTGTGTGTGTGAGTGTGTGTGTGTGTGTGTGTGTGTTGCCTTCACGCCTTCACACCTTCACACACACACACACACACTCATCTTCACACTGAGTGAAAAAGGCAAACGTCTGCAGCTGTCAATCAAACCCTGTAAATCACTGCATACATGAATCATTCATCCTGTCACCTGACGCTCTGACGCACTGTTAGCGGCTGCTAACACTGTGTTAGCGGCTGCTAACAGGTCATAGATGAACTTGCTACTTAAGGGTAAAGAGTTAAGGGCTAAAGTTAACGTTAAAAGCACGTTAACCTAACTACACACCAAGCTAGCATGCTAGCTTAGCTCATTTAATATTCAAGATTGTGGGCCTCGAATTTTGAATGTGTAATTAAGGGGAACTAAAGCTAACTAGCAAGCTAGCTGTAAAGCTAGTTACCCCCAAAACACACATTGAAGATTCTGTCTTTCTTCAGATGATCTAATTGCTCTTCCTGTCTCTTCTTTCACTCTCAGTCTGTATCTTGTTGCTATAGCAACATTATGCTAATGAGCTCGTCAATCTCCAGGCTCCACTGACTACAGCAGTCTCTCTCCCTCTCTCTCTCTCTCAGGCTCGATTTCCCCCCCGAGCGTCAGGCGGCAAACATCCTGCCTCTGATTGGCTCCTCATCGATGACATCACCACTGAGCTCCAAAATAGTTTCCTGACCAATCAGAGAGAATGAAAACAGGAGCAGTGGGAAGAGAGGAAACTCAGACTGTTGTTGTTGTTGTTGTGATCTGTGATGTCAACACACACACACACACACAAAGATAAAGTTCTGTAAATAAATTCCCCCAAGGATAAAAACTACTCCTGATAACCAATATCTGAAGAACCATGAAGAAACATGGAGAACCACGAAGAACCATGGAGAACCATGGAGAACCTTGAAGAACCATGGAGAACCATGGAGAACCATGGAAAACCTTGAAGAACCATGGAGAACCATGAAGAACCATGGAGAAACATGGAGAACCATGAAGAACCATGAAGAACCATGAAGAAACATGGAGAAACATGGAGAACCATGAAGAACCATGAAGAACCATGAAGAACCATGAAGAAACATGGAAAACAATGGAGAACTCTGAAGAACATCTACAGCATCTCAGGAGATGTTTATCTGATCGTTCTTGTTCTTGTATTTGTTGCCTGGTCCTGATGAGGCAGAACCTCAGAACCTCAGAACCTCATTTCTGGAGAACTGGTGAAGTCCAAGTCCTCAGAAGACCAGATGTGCTAACCCATCTTTGTGAGGACATTTTGACCTTGTGAGGCTGGTCCACAGTGTGTGTGTGTGTGTGTGTGTGTGTGTGTGTGTGTGTGTGTGTGTTTGTGTGTGTGTGTGCCCTCTGGCTCAGGATGTTCTGTCGATTGATCAACTAAAGCTATAATTCATCTGCATCTGAATAAAATATGAATTGAGGTCGATACATTATTCATACACACACACACACACACACAAACACACACACACACACACACACACACACACACACACACACACACACAGCACGTGTATAATTTACAAAACAGTGAGTGTATAATTTAACAGGACTGCAGGTATCACAACAACTAAAAGATTTAAATGACTTGAATGATTCAACACCATGAGCTGGTTCTCTTCCCAGTTAGCCCCGCCCCCTTAATATTTACGTTCAGTTTTTAATTTTTCTATATTCATCAGGTTTATCGCAAGTTTTCCTGAAATCGTAGAGTTTTTAGATCTGATCACGTCATAAGGAAGTAACACGAGGTACGAGGAAGTTACATGAAGTACGAAGAGGTAACATGAAGTACGAGGAGGTAACACGAGGTACGAGGAGGTAACGCGAGGTACGAGGAGGTAACATGAAGTACGAGGAGGTAACACGAGGTACGAGGAAGTAACACGAGGTACGAGGAGGTAACATGAAGTACGAGGAAGTAACACGAGGTACGAGGAGGTAACGCGAGGTACGAGGAGGTAACATGAAGTACGAGGAGGTAACACGAGGTACGAGGAAGTAACACGAGGTACGAGGAGGTAACATGAAGTACGAGGAAGTAACACGAGGTACGAGGAAGTAACACGAGGTACGAGGAGGTAACACGAGGTACGAGGAGGTAACATGAAGTACGAGGAGGTAACACGAGGTACGAGGAAGTAATACGAGGTACGAGGAGGTAACATGAAGTACGAGGAAGTAACACGAGGTACGAGGAAGTAACACGAGGTACGAGGAGGTAACATGAAGTACGAGGAAGTAACACGAGGTACGAGGAAGTAACACGAGGTACGAGGAGGTAACACGAGGTACGAGGAGGTAACACGAGGTACGAGGAAGTAACACGAGGTACGAGGAAGTAACACGAGGTACGAGGAAGTAACACGAGGTACGAGGAAGTAACACGAGGTACGAGGAGGTAACATGAGGTACGAGGAGGTAACATGAAGTATGAGGAAGTAACACGATGTACGAGGAAGTAACACGAGGTACGAGGAGGTAACACGAGGTACGAGGAGGTAACACGAGGTACGAGGAGGTAACATGAAGTACGAGGAAGTAACACGAGGTACGAGGAGGTAACACGAGGTACGAGGAGGTAACACGAGGTACGAGGAAGTAACACGAGGTACGAGGAGGTAACACGAGGTACGAGGAGGTAACACGAGGTACGAGGAGGTAACACGAGGTACGAGGAGGTAACACGAGGTACGAGGAATTAACACGAGGTACGAGGAGGTAACACGAGGTACGAGGAGGTAACACGAGGTACGAGGAGGTAACGAGGTACGAGGAAGTAACACGAGGTACGAGGAAGTAACACGAGGTACGAGGAGGTAACATGAAGTACGAGGAAGTAACACGAGGTACGAGGAAGTAACACGAAGTACGAGGAGGTAACACGAGGTACGAGGAAGTAACACGAGGTACGAGGAGGTAACACGAAGTACGAGGAAGTAACACGAGGTACGAGGAAGTAACACGAGGTACGAGGAGGTAACACGAGGTACGAGGAGGTAACACGAGGTACGAGGAGGTAACATGAAGTACGAGGAAGTAACACGAGGTACGAGGAAGTAACACGAGGTACGAGGAGGTAACACGAGGTACGAGGAGGTAACATGAAGTACGAGGAAGTAACACGAGGTACGAGGAGGTAACATGAAGTACGAGGAAGTAACACGAGGTACGAGGAAGTAACACGAGGTACGAGGAAGTAACACGAGGTACGAGGAGGTAACATGAAGTACGAGGAGGCAACATGAAGTACGAGGAGGCAACATGAGGTATGAGGAGGTAACATGAAGTACGAGGAGGCAACACCAGGTCTTACCTCTTTCTGGTGATACTTGATAGCCAGCTTGAGCTTGGCCAGGTCATGACACTGTCGTGGGTCCAGTTCCTCGCTCTGGTCGTTGTCTCTGTGGTTCAGGATGGTCTCCAGCTCCCTGGAGCTCCTGGCCTGGTCCAGCAGGTCTTTGGCGAAGCGTTTGCACTGCTGTGACAGTTCCTCGTACTCCTGACGAAACTCGTTCTCCACCTGAGAGGAGACGAGAAGACTTAAAAGATCGCGTCTACTTTGTCGTAGAACTCTTGGACAATAATAGTACAAAGTAAAACATGGGCAGACAGTTATTATTATAAGAGCTAATTAAATGATAAAGTATACGATTTCAGCAGAGAATCACTGCAGACGAGACGTCTAATGACTGACCTGACGTCAGTTTAAGACGATATACACCTCACATGATCACGTCTTTATCTTCACTGTTAGACAGAAGTCTGTAAACCACTCACTCTCCCACACCAAAGCCCATAGAGAAAACCAGTGATTTTAGCTCACGGAGACACAGGAGCTGCTGGTCCTCTGCTGCCTCGTGTGGTCACTTTGTGTCACTGAGGTCAATCTGAATGAAGCCGAATTTTACGAAATCAGTCATTGTAAGTTAGTGATGGAGGCAGCAGTGGATCAACAACTCCTGTGAACTCCTGTGTGCTGTGATGTTAAAATCACTGGTTTACTCTGTGGACTTTGGTGTGGGAGAGTGAGTGGTTGACAAACTTCAGTTTTACAGTGAAGATAAAGACGTGAAAAAGGTGGATTTGACTAATTTGTCGTGACCCAAACCTTGCTCAGCTCTTTGAGTTCCCAGCCCAGTCTGAAGGCGGTGAGGATTGGATCTTCACTGGACAACGCGATGAGCGACGGCGACGCCAGAGCTTTGTAGATGTTGAGTCTGGATCTCGAATGTCGGAGGCTGTCGACCTGCAGAGGTCAAGGGTCAACAGTCAGTGTTTTAGCTGTTTATGACTCAAATAATCAAGATATTTTAACACATAAACCATAATATTTGCAGTTACATCACTATCATCACTCACCTCTGAACTGGACACACACTCCACACAGTCACAGCGGATCTGGTGAGGTCTGGGAATGGTGACCTGATTCAGAGGAACAGGAAAAATCACGTCAGCACAGATTTAATCTGATATATTTCATGAAAACCAAGATAACGAGGTCTCGACTCACCTTCCTCTGGACGAGCAGCTTGATGATCTCGTAGTTGTTGGTGTGAGCAGCGAGCATGATGGGAGTGATGTCAGGAGTGAACTCTGAAAACTGACTGTCCATCATCAGCGAGGGAACCTGAAGAAGAAGAAGAAGAATTAAGTCAAAAGAGCTTTTATTGTGTTGTTAACAAACATTAATCACGAGAACTCGATCAAGCCCGCACAGCTGCCGCCTTGCCAGCAGGTGGCGCTATGCCCTCGACTCAGTTTTCACTCGTTGAAGCATTCTGTCCAGGTTGCTCGTCTCACACGTT
>NC_139803.1:44280319-44355319 GCF_963457635.1 Microchirus variegatus
TTTTTTTCAAATTTTGATCGACAGTATAGTATGACGTTTTTGTCAAATTTTGGGTCATTTTTTTTCAAATGTGGGACGACAGTATAATATGACTAATGTCAAATTTTGGACCAAAATTTTTTTTTTAACATTTTTTTTTAACATTTTGGTCGATATAGTATAGTATAATGTTTTTGTCAAATTTTGGACCAAAATTTTTTTTGGTCAAATTTTTTTTATTATTATTTTGGTCGACATAGTATAGTATGACGTTTTTGTAAAATTTTGGCCAAAAATTTATTTGGTCAAATTTTTTTTTTTTTTTGGTCGACATATTATAATATGACGTCTTTGTCAAATTTTGGCCCAAAAATTTTTGGCCAATTTTTTTTTTTCAAATTTTGATCGACAGTATAGTATGACGTTTTTGTCAAATTTTGGGTCATTTTTATTTTTTTTTCAAATGTTGGACGACATAGTATAATATGACTTTAATGTCAAATTTTGGAGCAAAAAATTTTTTTAACATTTTTTTTAATTTTGGACGATATAGTATAGTATGTTTTTGTCAAATTTTGGACAACATTTTTTTTTTCCAAATTTTGGTCGATATAGTATAGTATGACGTTTTTGTCAAATTTTGGACCAAAATTTATCTGGTCAAATTTTTTTTTTTTTTTTTGGTCGACATAGTATAGTATGACGTTTTTGTCAAATTTTGGCCAAAAATTTATTTGGTCAAATTAATTTTTTTAATTTTGGTCTACATATTATAGTATGACGTTTTTGTCAAATTTTGGACAACATTTTTTTTGTCAAATTTTGGACCAAAATTTTTTTTGTCAAATTTTGGACCAAAATTTTTTTTGTCAAATTTTGGACCAAAATTTATTTGGTCAAATTTTGGACCAAAATTTTTTTTGTCAAATTTTGGACCAAAATTTATTTGGTCAAATTTTGGACCAAAATTTATTTGGTCAAATTTTTTTTTTTTTTGGTCGACAGATTATAGTATGACGTTTTTGTCAAATTTTGGGTCATTTTTTTTTTTTTTTTCAAATGTTGGACAACAGTATAATATGACTTTAATGTCAAATTTTGGACCAAAAATGTTTTTTTTAACATTTTTTTTTAATTTTGGTCGATATAGTATAGTATGATGTTTTTGTCAAATTTTGGACATTTTTTTTGGCCACAATGTTTTTTAAAATTTTGATCGACAGTATAGTACGACGTTTTTGTCAAATTTTGGACCAAAAGTGACAACAACAACAAAAAAAAAAAAAACGAAAAAGTTTTCCAGCCCTTTTTGCTCTGGGGCTCCACCTGCAGACATTTTATGGTACTGCAACCAGTAGTTCTTTGTAGATGTCATTCATGAAGTAGATATTTGTAATTGTGTTGATTTATGAAGTGGAAATGCTGGTCCTCACTTTGTCAGCAAGTACAAGAATGTGTGTGTGTGTGACTCACCTTCTTGTAGTACAGCTGTGTCATGGGATTCATCTGGAAAATAAAGAAAATAAAGAAAGTCTGATTAATATAAAGTAAAATAATTAAAGGAACAGTTCAAGATTTAAAAAAAAAAACATATAAACAAACAATAAAACCTGCTTCAGTTTAAGTCTACGATATCTTTAAGAACACGTTTACGTGTGCTGTGATGTTAAAATCACTGGTTTACTCTATGGACTTTGGTGTGGGAGAGTGAGTGACTTTGGTGTGGGAGAGTGAGTGGTTTACAAACTTCAGTTTAACACTGAGATAAAGACGTGAACGCGTTCTTCAGACATCGTGGACTTAAGTTGACATTGATTTTAAGTTCTTATAGTGTCAGAAAATGTCTTGTTTAATCCAAAATATATTCAGTTTTAAGGATTTCTTTGTTTTACGGAGCAAAGGAAACAAGAAAATAAGCTGAGAAATTAGAAAACACTGTTTTTATTGACTCCGTCATCCATTATTTGTTTATTTGACGAGATGCGTCTTAAGTTAAGTGAGTAAAATAATCAGTTTTTCCCTCGTTTATTCGTGTTATAACGTTATAGAGAAAAATAAACGTGAACTGTCCCTTTAAGGAGAGCGGAGGGCGATCAACAGAGCTGAGAGAGAGAGAGAGTTTATCTGCAGTGCTGTAAGAGTCAGTGGAGCGGCACACACACACACACACACATCTGCATCACACACACACACACACACACACACACACACACATCTGCATCACACACACACACACACACACACACACACACACACACACACACACACACACACACACACACACACACACACACTGATCTAATCTCATATAAAGACGTTCGTCAGCGTTAGTTTGAGCAGATTCTCGTCTTTTGTTTCTGATAAAAAAGTTAAAATAACGAAAACACGAGGCAAAGTTAACGATGATGTCGTCGTTTCTGTGTCAGACGATGACTCAGCACATTCCACGTCCTCTGATGAATGAGTGAAAGTGTGTGTGTGTGTGTGTGTGTAAAAAAGTGCTGACTCATCGCTGTGGATAATTAAATGTAAAAACAAAAAACTGCTGTCGTGCTCAAAGAAGTAAACTGAAGGAAAAACACTTGAAGATGAACACATGAAAGTGTTTCTGCACAGGTTTGAACACGTGAACACGTGAACACATGAAAGTGTTTCTGCACAGGTTTGAACATGTGAGCATGTGAACATGTGAACACATGAACGCATGAACACGTTTAAAGTTGTCGGCACTGAAAATGTCGCGGTTTGTGAACACGATGTCGTCGTTGACATGAATTCACGTTAAAACACGATAAACATGACGCTGCTTAAAGGAACCACGTCACTGAGTCCAACAGCTGTGTTAGCATTTAGCTACGTATCACTGTGTCCTTTAGCAATGTTTCACTGAGCGCTTAGCATCTAGCTATGTTTTACTCGGCTTTTAGCTACGTTTCAATGACCGTTTCAACACTTCACTGAGCCTTTTGCATTAAGCTATGTTCAGCTGAGCATTTAGCTATGTTTTACTGTGCTTTAAGCTAAGTTTCAATGAGCGTTTAGCAATGTTTCACTGAGCCGTTTGAATTTAGCTATGTTTTACTGTGCTTTTAGCGAGGTTTCGCTGAGCGTTTAGCATTTAGCTATGTTTCACTGAGCCTTTAGATATGTTTTACTGTGCTTTAGCTACGTTTCACTGAGCGTTTAGCATTTAGCTACGTTTCACTGAGCCTTTTGCGTTAAGCTATGTTCCGCTGAGCATTCTGCTATGTTTTACTGTGCTTTTAGCTAGGTTTCGCTGAGTGTTTAGCATTTAGCTACGGTTCACTGTGAAAACAGTTCTCTCACTTAAATGCAGACTTACTTCTCGCTAGATCACTAGCAGCTAGCCTGTTGCTAACCTATCATTTGCTTTCTAAAAAGAAAAACAGCGTTGACCTGATCTAATCTCAGGTGATGACATCATCACAACCTCATACCAAAGACTTTGTCGTCATATTTGTAATTTTTGTGTTTGAATTATGTTAAACGTCTGTTAAATCTGAATCCTCTGTGGACTGAAGTGACCGAGTCATAAACACACACACACACACACACACACACACACACACACACACACACACACACAGTTGTTCCTCCGGAAGCTTCCACAGGAAATGATTTGAGGAAATAATGAGGCTGATTAAAGTGGATTAACCACAGAGGAAGAGGAGGGAGGAGAGGGCGTGACCTTAGCGTGACCTTAGCGTGACCTTAGCGTGACCTTAGCGTGACCTTAGCGTGACCTTAGCGTGACCTTAGCGTGTTCTACGACACTGACCTTCCTGTAACGAGCTCAATGTTTTTTTATTTAGCTCTGTTTTATATTCACAGCAACAGATTCACAGTCATGACGAACTGAACTGAACTGAACTGAACCAGAGCTGAGAGACAAATGAGTTCATTTAATAAATACATTAAAGAAGAGACAGGAAACAGAGGAAAGACGTAAACCACTCACTCTCCGACACCAAAGTCCACAGAGAAAACCAGTGATTTTAGCTCACAGGGACACAGGAGCTGCTGGTCCTCTGCTGCCTCGTGTGGTCACTTTGTGTCACTGAGTTAAGTCTAAGGTAAATATTTTAAAAGCTGAATTCACTAAAATTTCGTTAGTGATGGAGGCAGCAGTGGATTAACAACTCCTGTGAACTCCTGTGTGCTGTGATGTTAAAATCACTGGTTTACTCTATGGACTTTGGTGTGGGAGAGTGAGTGACTTTGGTGTGGGAGAGTGAGTGACTTTGGTGTGAGAGAGTGAGTGACTTTGGTGTGGGAGAGTGAGTGACTTTGGTGTGGGAGAGTGAGTGACTTTGGTGTGGGAGAGTGAGTGAGTGACTTTGGTGTGGGAGAGTGAGTGACTTTGTGAGTGACTTTGGTGTGAGAGAGTGAGTGACTTTGGTGTGGGAGAGTGAGTGACTTTGGTGTGGGAGAGTGAGGGACTTTGGTGTGGGAGAGTGAGTGACTGGTGAGGGAGAGTGAGTGACTTTGGTGTGGGAGAGTGAGTGACTTTGGTGTGGGAGAGTGAGTGACTTTGGTGTGGGAGAGTGAGTGACTTTGGTGTGAGAGAGTGAGGGACTTTGGTGTGGGAGAGTGAGTGACTTTGGTGAGGGAGAGTGAGTGACTTTGGTGTGGGAGAGTGAGTGACTGGTGAGGGAGAGTGAGTGACTTTGGTGTGGGAGAGTGAGTGACTTTGGTGTGGGAGAGTGAGGGACTTTGGTGAGGGAGAGTGAGTGACTTTGGTGTGGGAGAGTGAGTGACTTTGGTGTGGGAGAGTGAGTGAATTTGGTGTGGGAGAGTGAGTGACTTTGGTGTGGGAGAGTGAGTGAATTTGGTGTGGGAGAGTGAGTGACTTTGGTGTGAGAGAGTGAGGGACTTTGGTGTGGGAGAGTGAGTGACTTTGGTGAGGGAGAGTTAGTGACTTTGGTGTGGGAGAGTGAGTGACTGGTGAGGGAGAGTGAGTGACTTTGGTGTGGGAGAGTGAGTGACTTTGGTGTGGGAGAGTGAGGGACTTTGGTGTGGGAGAGTGAGTGACTTTGGTGAGGGAGAGTGAGTGACTTTGGTGAGGGAGAGTGAGTGACTTTGGTGAGGGAGAGTGAGTGACTTTGGTGAGGGAGAGTGAGTGGTTTACAAACTTCAGTTTCCTGTTGTTAAAGTCTGTCTAACAGTGAAATAAAGACATGATCATATGAAGCAGATGACGTAGGTTTTATATGTCGTTTTGTTAATTTGCTAAAATGAGCTTCATTCTGCCGTCGGCCATGTTTTCAGACCTCGTGCCTCAAACTGGTTTCATTTGTTCGTCGTCCTTCGTTCATTTCCTGTCTCTTCACCTCCACTTCTCTCTCTCTCTCTCTTTCCTTATCTTCCTCTCTACAGCATCGACGTCCTCGTCGTTTTCTTCATCGATGCATATTTGAAATGTTCTGCTCTATTTTCCGTCTCATGTTAATAATAAAAAACTCCATCTTGACTTCTTCTTCTTCTTCTTCTTCTTCTTCTTCTTCTTCTTCTTCTTCTTCTTCTTCTTCTTCTTCTTCTTCTTCTTCTTCTTCTTCTTCTTCTCATTATTCTCCGTCTCGTCCTCGTCTTGTTTTTGCCTCTCGGGTACAGAGGAAACTGCTCGTCACATCAGAATCTCCTCCTCTTCCTCCTCTTCTTCCTCTTCTTCCTCTTCCTCCTCCTCCTCTTCCTCGTCTTCTCCTGCTGCATTTTTTAAACTGCAGTGCTTGTTTACAGTGAGTGAATCAGATCTGCATCAACACTGAGCTGCTCCTCACTGTCCTCACTGTCCTCACTGTCCTCACTGTCCTCACTGTCCATCTGTCACTCAGACACTTCCAGAGTAGCATTTATTCACTGGGTTTTAGTCCTGACCCTGGTTTTGGTCTGTCCCTAAATCTCTTGACTTGGTGTCTGTCCCTTTTAAGCTTTCAAAGTCTTGGTCTTCATTACATTTTGGCAATTTCGGTATGATCTTCACTTGATCCCCAAAAGTCTTGTTCTTGATTCCACGAACCCTAAAACTCTTGGTCTTGGGTACATTTTGGTCTCGTTGGTGTGGTCTTGACTTGATGCCTAAAACTTGGCCTTGACTCAGTCCCTTAAAGACTTGATCTTGTCCTGGTGTCTGTCCCCTTTTAGCTTTCAAAGTCTTGGTCTTCATTGCATTTTGGTCTCGTCGGTATGATCATGACTTGATCCACAAAAGACTTGGTCTAAATCCCATGATCCCTAAAACTCTTGGTCTTGACTCAGTCTCAGTCCCTTAAAGACTTGATCTTGTCCTTCCTGGTGTCTGTCCCTAAATCTCTTGACTTGGTGTCTGTCCCTTTTAAGCTTTCAAAGTCTTGGTCTTCATTGCATTTTGGTCTCGTTGGTGTGATCATGACTTGATCCACAAAAGTCTTGTTCTTGATTCCATGAACCCTAAAACTCTTGGTCTTGGGTTCATTTTGGTCTCGTTGGTGTGGTCTTGACTTGATGCCTAAAACTTGGTCTTGACTCAGTCTCAGTCCCTTAAGGACTTGATCTTGTCCTGGTGTCTGTCCCTTTTAAGCCTTTAAAGTCTTGGTCTTGATTGCATTTCGGTCTCGTCAGTGTGATCATGACTTGATCCCCCAAAGACTTGGTCTAAAACCCACGATCCCTAAAACTCTTGGCCTTGGTCTTGACTCGGTCTTTTTCGACTTGTAAACCCGAGCAAACAGCTGTGGTTCCTTTGAAGAACCTTGGAGTTCTTTTAAAACAGTCCCTGTCACTGAGGTCCAAACAGGACTCGTTTTCCATGAGGCTTCAGCAGAGAACATCATCTCCTTCTTATCAACTTCATTCAAATCAACAAGGAAAGCGTTTCCACTGAGGAGGAGGAAGAGGAGGAGGAAGAGGAGGAGGAAGAGGAAACACGAAGCTCGATGAATCAATGGAGAGGATTTACGACACTCGCAGCAGCTGCTGAAGACTTTGACGAACTCTGCGTCCGAAGAGAATTAACAACCTGTGAACTTCCTGCCAAGATCCCGTCACGTCTGAATCCAGATTACTCAGATTACTCAGAATACTCAGCAGCAGCAGAGCGAACACTTCACCGCCATGTTTTTATATATTTATACAGAAGAAAAAAACACACCTTCATTCTTCAAATAATGAGTAGAATTCAGCTGAATTGTCACGCAGACATTAACTTTACAAGCAGAAGGACTTCAGTGTTTACTGTAGAGCTGAAGGAAAACGTGGCATCAGCAGAAAATCTCATTGTCTTTAGCGACTCAGCAATAAAAGTCCAACTCTAATGAGAGGAAACGCTGTGAAGGAGAAGTTCAGAGCCAAGGTTTTCATTCTCTCTCCATCACGAGCTGCTGCTGCTGCTGCAGCGACGTTAACTTCATCCTCAGCCTCAATAACTCACAACACCACGGAAATAAAAAGAGAGGGAGGGGGAGAGGGGGAGGGAGGGGGAGGGGGAGGGGGAGGGGAGAGGGGGAGGCGACCTTTCATAAAAACGACCTCCGGACATGAGGCGGTAAAAAAAAAGTCTAATTCAATGACTCGTCGTTAAAGTCGTGTTTGATTCACACGCTCGGACTAAATATAATAAACCGTCCAGGAAGTCGTCGTTTTTTTTTTTTTTTTTACGTACTGTACCTTTAAAGTAAACGTCACGCGCTACGTCAAAGTTTGGCCAAAGTGCAAGAAATGGTCGTAAAAACCTGTTCTTTTTACGTCGTGGCCGCGAAAAGATTCGTTTCGACACATGGGCTAGCCTTGACGCTAATGTGTAGCATTTGTGTTGTGTTAGCATGCATTGTTTTTTTTGTGTTATTGTTGTGTTAACGTTACATTTGGTTACGAGTCGTTTCTGTTAGCATACATCTTTAGCGTTTGTGCTCACACATTAGTGTTAGCATGAGCGCCAGAAGTAACAGGTTTAGCATTAACAGTTATAACGTCTGGTTTATTTAGCTAGCATTAGTCAGTGTTAGAATTAGCGTTAGCCTTACCTTCCGATTAGTTCTGTTAACATTACAGTTTGTTTACAATTGCCTCAGTTAGCTTAAGTGTCAGTGCGAATATCATTTAATATAAGCTTCAGTGCTAGTGTTATAGTTTGTGTTAACGTATAAGTGTTAGCATTAGTGTCAGAGTTAACATGAGTTTTAGCTTAATTTAGCATCAATTTGTAGCTTTTGCATGTGCTTGTGCTAGCAATGTTATTAGCACTAATGCCATTGTTCGTCATAGTATTTTTAGCACAAGTTTTTACAGTGAGGTATTATTGTTTGTGTTAGCATCATTTAACATTAGCTGTAGCATTAGCCTAAGCCTGCGTTGGCATTGTTATTGGGCGAGTTGCGAGTGAGTTAGCATTAAGTGTGTGTGCCTGTTCGTTTTGCTTTAGGCTAGCATGCAGTTAGCTTTGTTAGCATTAGAGTTAGCATTCATTTCAAAGTGCTATTGTTGTTTGTTTTAGCATTAGTTTTTATAATATTAACATTAGCATTAGCGCTACAGTTGTAGTCACACTATTTATATTATATTAATGCTATTAACTTACATTAACTAGCATTTTCCAGCTGCTCGATAGCGCCACCTTTCGTCCAGACGTTCACTGACACTTCAGAAATAACCAGTTAGTTCTGATACTTTTACTGAAACTAGTATCAAGTATAAAAAAAACCCAGAAAAAACAAACATTTATACGAGAGGAAACGTTTTAGAAACAAGGAGGAGGCAGAAAGAGGAGGTGATGGACGGATGAAGGAGGAGGTGAATCTTTAATGAACGACCTCCGCTACATGTTCACGAGCGATAACTCGAGAAGACAAACCGGCGACGACTCTGCTCGCGCTGCGTTCAAGGACCTCGTGCTGCTGCAGCTTTGATGGAAAACAGGCAGAATCTTAATGAGAATCTTAATGAGTCGCAAAACAAACCTGGAAAAACCCAAACGCTAACCTGAGGATTCTGAACTCAGCTTTGATGCTGGAGGAGAAATGAGTTTAGAGGTTTGGAAACAAAATGAAGGTGGAAAACTGTTCACGGTCTTCTCTTTCACACCAAAGTCACTCACTCTCCCACACCAAAGTCACTCACTCTCTCACACCAAAGTCACTCACTCTCCCACACCAAAGTCACTCACTCTCCCACACCAAAGTCACTCACTCTCCCACACCAAAGTCACTCACTCTCCCACACCAAAGTCACTCACTCTCCCACACCAAAGTCACTCACTCTCTCACACCAAAGTCACTCACTCTCCCACACCAAAGTCCCTCACTCTCTCACACCAAAGTCACTCACTCTCCCACACCAAAGTCACTCACTCTCCCACACCAAAGTCACTCACTCTCTCACACCAAAGTCACTCACTCTCTCCCACACCAAAGTCACTCACTCTCTCACACCAAAGTCACTCACTCTCCCACACCAAAGTCACTCACTCTCCCACACCAAAGTCACTCACTCTCTCACACCAAAGTCCCTCACTCTCCCACACCAAAGTCACTCATTCTCTCACACCAAAGTCACTCACTCTCTCACACCAAAGTCACTCACTCTCCCACACCAAAGTCACTCACTCTCTCACACCAAAGTCCCTCACTCTCCCACACCAAAGTCACTCACTCTCCCACACCAAAGTCACTCACTCTCCCACACCAAAGTCACTCACTCTCCCACACCAAAGTCACTCACTCTCTCACACCAAAGTCCCTCACTCTCCCACACCAAAGTCACTCACTCTCTCACACCAAAGTCACTCACTCTCTCACACCAAAGTCACTCACTCTCCCACACCAAAGTCACTCCGTCTCTCACACCAAAGTCACTCACTCGCTCCCACACCAAAGTCACTCACCCTCTCACACCAAAGTCACTCACGCTCCTCCATCACTAACTTTCAATGACTGGTTTTAGTGAATTCGGCTTGAAAAATATTTAATTTAGACTTAACTCAGTGACACAAAGTGACCACACGAGGCAGCAGAGGACCAGCAGCTCCTGTGTCCCTGTGAGCTAAAATCACTGGTTTTCTCTATGGACTTTGGTGTGGGAGAGTGAGTGGTTTACAAATGTCCGTCTAACACTGAGATAAAGACGTGAACGTGTTCTGAAAGACGTCGTAGACTCAAACTGACGTAGATTTTAATTAATTCAGTGGCTTAAATCAGGTTTTCCTGGACGTTTAAATAATAAAGAAGAAGAAGAAGAAGAAGAAGAAGAAGAAGAAGAAGAAGAAGAAGAAGAAGAAGAGAACGTGTGGACGATAAAGATTTGGCAGACAGAACTTTGTTGTGTAACGATCTAAAAATAGAAGCAGAAGGAATTGGACGTTCACAGACGAGAGGGAAAATATCTCAACCTTAACTTTACCTCCTTAAATCCTGCGGGAATTCTCACTGCGTCTAATCCTCTGCTCCTCTTTCCTCCTCTAATCCCATCTTCTTCTTTTTTTCACATTTTTCTCCCTCTTTTATTGCTCTTTCTTTACCCGTCATTCATCACCTCTCTCTCTCTCTTCTTCCCTTCCATCTGTTCTCCATCACCCTCTCCTCCTCCTCCTCCTCCTTAACCTCCTCATCCCTCACTCGTCCGTCATCCTCTCGTCCGACATCTTTATGAATCATCGTTAAAATCCTCTTCTTCTTCTTCTTCTGATTTAATTAGCGACGTTTGTTCTGATCTCCAGCAAACGACGACGACGACGACGTCAGAGTTTCATTAAGAGACGACGAAGATCTCGTCTGAAGAGAGATTTTATCTTCTCCACGACAGAGAGATGTAGAAACACTGAAGGTGTGAAGGTCATGAAGAGCAGGATTAGGGATTAAAGTTCTCTTTTAAAGGGTTTTAAAGTTTAAATGAAGTTTCTACGTAGAAAATTAGTGTAAAAAGTCATTTTTGACGTTGAAAAGAAGTTAAAATATTAGTGTTTTTGAAGAAGTTTCACGTTCATTTTAATGGGAAAAAAACGTACACAATAACATCAATTATTTTGGAAATTATTAAACATTTTTGTTTTTGAGTGGAACATTTTTGACGTTTGAATAAAGTTTATTACATTAATGTTTTGAAAATGTGTTTTTATTTCATTTTTATGAGGTAAAAATATGAATATTTGTGTTTTTAAAGAAGTTTCCTATTCATTTTAATAGAAAAAAAACGTACAAAATAACGTCGCATAATTCCGAAATTATGAAATATTCCGAAAAAAAAGTGATTGGACTTGACGGAAGGTGAAGATTTTTATGTTTGAATAAAGTTTCTACGTTACAGA
Organism: Microchirus variegatus; assembly: GCF_963457635.1. Taxonomy (NCBI): domain Eukaryota; kingdom Metazoa; phylum Chordata; class Actinopteri; order Pleuronectiformes; family Soleidae; genus Microchirus; species Microchirus variegatus. The sequence goes on from NC_139803.1 coordinate 44,291,592, forward strand.
ATATTTAGAAAAGTTTTACTTGGGGAAAAAACTTACAAAATAAAGTAGAATATTTTGCAAACGATTAAAAACATTTAATTTTGAATAAAACGCGCAGACATTTTGTAATTGAGCGCAACATTTTTGACGTTTGAATAAAGTTCTTTACCTGTTTTTTTTAAATTTTTATTAAAAAACTGAATATTTGTATTTTTGAAGAAGTTTCCTATTCATTTTAATGGAAAAAATCATACAAAATAACGTCGAATAATTCCGAAATTATGAAATATTCCGAAAAAAAAGTGATTGGACTTGACGGAGAGTAAAGATTTTTAAGTTTGAATAAAGTTTCTACGTTACAGAATATTTAAAATCGTTTTTCCTTTCATTTTAATGGAAAAAACGTACAAAATAACGTTGAATATTTTGGATATGATTAAAAACATTTCATTTAGAATAAAACGCAGACATTTTGTAATTGAGCGGAACATTTTTGACGTTTGAATAAAGTTCAATATGTTAATGTTTGTGGGAGAAGTGAGAGTTTTTATCACATTTTTATTAAGGTAAAAAAACATATATTTGTGTTTTTAAAGAAGTTTCCCGTTCATTTTAATGGAAAAAAACTTATAAAATTATGAAATATTCAGAAAATAGTGGATGTGACCATTTGAATAAAGTTTCTACATCTGAATATTTGTGTTTTTGAAGAAGTTTCCTATTGATTTTAATGGGGGTAAATAAAACGTACAAAACAACGTTGAATATTTTGGAAATTATTAAACAATTTTAATTGAGCGGAACATGTTTGACATTTGAATAAAGTTTATTACGTTAATGTTTGTGGGAGCAGTGAGATGTGAAAATGCATGTTTATTTTATCATTAGTTAACGAACAAATACGACAGAAGAACAAGGAGGAGGAGACAAAATGGCCGCCGCCGCAAACACAACGTCTATTTGTTGATTTGACTCAAACAACAACAACAACATCCTCTCCTCTTTTCCTCTTTTCCTCATCCCCTGCTTCCTTTCCTATAATTGAGTCCTTGGTAATTATACAATGAACTATAATTGAATTTGTTTGAGCAACATCAGTCTTCTTAATTGGTCTGTGTGTGTGTGTGTGTGTGTGTGTGTGTGTGTGTGTGTGTGTGTGTGTGTGTGTGTGTGTGTGTGTGTGTGTGTGTGTGTGAGACTCTAATCAGTGATGGAGTGTGTGTGCGCTGACGTGGATCACTGGACGTGACATTAAAGGGGAGACACACACACACACACACACACACACTCAGTGGTGATAAATGGTGTTATTATCACATCACCTCTGAGTGAAGTGTAAAGAAGTGAGGAAACAGTAACACCTGAGGATTCTTAACACGTTCAAGTGTGTGTGTGTGTGTGTGTGTGTGTGTGTGTGTGTGTGTGTGTGTGTGTGTGTGTGTGTGTGTGTGTGTGTGTGTGTGTGTGTGACAGAGAGAGAAAAGAAAACAAAAGAAAAGCCTGATGAACACACACACGCACACGCACGCACGCACGCACACACGTCTCCCATGATGCTTAGTCATGACAGGACGAGGCAGTGCAATCGCCATGGAAACAATACGAGTGCAGAAACAGTGTGTGTGTGTGTGTGTGTCTTTAACTCAGTGTTTGTTTGAGGAGCCTATGAGCAAGGCAGCAGCATCAGTGACGTCTGTTTACACTGAGGTCAGTAAATCCACTCGTGGAAAACAACTTTGTTTCTTTGTCCACATTATATTAAACTCTCCTTCACCAAAGTCACTCACTCTCCCGCACCAAAGTCAATCACTCTCTCGCACTAGTCACTCAATCTCCCGCACCAAAGTCACCCACTCTCCCGCACCAAAGTCACTCACTCTCTCGCACCAAAGTCACTCACTCTGCCGCACCAAAGTCACTCACTCTCCCGCACCAAAGTCACTCACTCTCCCGCACCAAAGTCACTCACTCTCCCGCACCAAAGTCACTCACTCTCTTGCACCAAAGTCACTCACTCTCCCGCACCAAAGTCACTCACTCTCCCGCACCAAAGTCACTCACTCTCCCGCACCAAAGTCACTCACTCTCTCGCACCAAAGTCACTCACTCTCCCACACCAAAGTCACTCACTCTCCCGCACCAAAGTCACTCACTCTCCCGCACCAAAGTCACTCACTCTCCCACACCAAAGTCACTCACTCTCCCACACCAAAGTCACTCACTCTCCCACACCAAAGTCACTCACTCTCCCACACCAAAGTCACTCACTCTCCCACACCAAAGTCCATAGAGTAAACCAGTGATTTTAACATCACAGCACACAGGAGTTCACAGGAGTTGTTGATCCACTGCTGCCTCCATCACTAACTTACAATGACTGATTTTAGTGAATTCAGCTTTTAAAATATTTACTTTAGACTTAACTCAGTGACACAAAGTGACCACATGAGGCAGCAGAGGACCAGCAGCTCCTGTGTCCCTGTGAGCTAAAATCACTGGTTTTCTCTATGGACTTTGGTGTGGACATCGTTCTTATGGTTTAATATAACGTCCATGTACTTCCTGTTTATATTAACATTAATAATGTTTACACACCAGTGAGAGGTCAACACACACACACACACACACAACAGGACACAGGCTAATTAGAGACTTCTGCACATAACCTGTGTGTGTGTGTGTGGTTAATTAGTCACAAAGACAGCAGGCAGATGTCAGACAGTTTCCTTTGATCTGACACACACACACACACACACACACAGTATTAAAGCAGACGAACAACAGGGTTACTGTGTGTGTGTGTGTGTGCGTCTGTGTGCGTGTGTGTGTCAAAGTCAGTGAATGAATTCTGTCATAAAACGACATCACAGTCTTTATTTCATCATTTCAAGTCGTACTAAACGCCGTCTTCTGACTCCGCCCACTCTCTTATTTTGAAGAGATTCAGTCTGAGGGAGGGCGGGGGGCGTGGCCTCGCTGTGATTGGACAAAGAATATTTGAACGCAGCAGCCGTCATCGACTGATGACGACGAGATAAAGTGCTTTAAAGGTTCACTCCCACTTTAATCAAGAGGCTTTTTGTGTTTTTATTAAATTACATTCCACTCTCTCTTTCTGCCTCTTCTTCTTCTTCTTCTTCTCTTTTTTTAATAAAATGAGAACATATTTCCTCGGCGTCCATTAGCAGGAAAATCGAATTAGCATTGAAAAAAAAAAAGCCACAGAGCGAAGACGACGGGAATGAAAGTGAGCGACGAGAGGTCGTCGATCCACAGGAAACAGAGTTTAAAGCTTCAGAGTCAAAGAGACGAGGTGAAAACGTCTGAATATTCATGAGGTGAAGAAGAAGAAAGAGTGAGATAAATGTGTGAGTGACAGCAGACGAGACGGAGGAAGAACATTCAAACTCGGCAGCCATTTTGTTAGCGCCTACAGGGCGGCCATTTTGGGACTACGATGTCTTTAAGAACACGTTCACGTCTTTATTTTCACTGTTAGACAAACAGGAAACTGGAGTTTGTAAACCACTCACTCTCCCACACCAAAGTCCATAGAGAAAACTCACAGGGACACAGGAGCTGCTGGTCCTCTGCTGCCTCGTGTGGTCACTTTGTGTCACTGAAGTTAATCCAAACTCAGTATTTTTAAAGCCGAATTTTACAAAATAAGACGTTTAAAGTTAGTGATGGAGGCAGCAGTGGATCAACAGAGTGAGTGACTTTGGTGTGGGAGAGTGAGTGGTTTACTAGAGTCATACAGCGCCATCTGGAGACAGTGTGTCAGAGTGCGACGTGTCTCATGTCCTGCACACACATGACCATGTACAGTGTGTGTGTGAGTGCGTGTGTGTGCGTGTAAGTATGACACACTCTCTCTCTGGTCATGTGATCCAATCAGAGCTAATGTGTTGCCGTAACGACCTCAGAGCGTCTTCAATCAGTCGGACAGAAACACTAAAGATACTGTGGATCCTTCACCGAGGGGGCGGAGCCACACACACACACACACACACACACACACACACACACACCTTAACATCTCCATTGCCTTGTCTTGTGCTCCATCACTACGCACACAGTAGATGTATAGAAGTTAGAAGCATATGAGTTAGCCGTTGGATGTTAGCATATGAGTTAGCCGTTAGGTGTTAGCATATGAGTTAGACGTTGGATGTTATCATATGAGTCAACCGTTGGATGTTAGCATATGAGTCAGCCGTTGGATGTTAGCATATGAGTTAGCTGTTGGGTGCTAGCATATGCGTTTGCCGTTAGATGTTAGCATATGAGTCAGCTGTTGGATGTTAGCATACGAGTTAGACGTTGGATATTAGCATATGACTCAGCCGTTAGATGTTAGCATATGAGTTAGCCGTTGGATGCTAGCATAAGAGTTAGCCGTTGGATGTTAGCATATGACTTGGTCGTTAGACGTTAACAAAGTTAACGTCTGTGATTTATTATTTTGGTCAGAAACAGGAGTTTCTGTGTGGTCATAGTCATATAAAGAGTCTGAACTTTTGCCCCCTGGTGGCTATTCAGTATATTCTCACTCCCACATTCACGCGTCATCTGGAGAAACCAGAAGATTCTTTGATCTGGAGTGCGAGTCTGAGTCTGAGTGTGAGTCTGAGTGTGAGTCTGAGTGTGAGTGTGATTCTGAGTGTGTGTCTGAGTGTGAGTCCGAGTGTGAGTCTGAGTGTGAGTCTGAGTGTGAGTGTGAGTGTGAGTGTGAGTCTGAGTGTGAGTCTGAGTGTGAGTGTGATTCTGAGTGTGTGTCTGAGTGTGAGTCCGAGTGTGAGTGTGAGTCTGAGTCTGAGAGCAGAGCGGAAAATCAAGACATTTAAATAAAACAAGGATGTGAAATCATTTCATTTTTCTCGTCTCAGACGTGCAGCGACACGGTTCACATTAGCATGGCTGCTGCAGGGCGTGTGTGTGTGCATGTGTGTGTGTGTGTGTGTGTGTGTGTGTGTGTGTGTGATGAATCCCGGTGACAGATCATATTTATTCAGGCCTCAGGGGGAACATTTAAAGGAGAACAAAAGGTCAGGCAATCTCTTTTTATCCTCTCACAGAAGGAAAGAGTGCAGCGTGTCGCGGCGCCATCAGCTGATTAAATCAGGGGGAAAAAAGGTAAACGAGCCACGAGCTCCATGTTTGAATAAAGAAAACAAACAAACAAACAAACAAACAACAGTGTGTGGAGATACAGTCACAGTCACATACAACATGATATTAAACAGGTTTTTATCTGTGTTTCACGATGCTTTTCTGTGAACAGGTCTCTGCATTTGAAATGAAGTGTGTGTGTGTGTGTGTGTGTGTGTGTGTGTTTGTGTGATTGCACTGTATTGATATCTCAGTGTGTTCGCTGCTGCTCCAGACCATAAACATGTCTGTGCTGCTTTTACTGCTCTGTCAGTCCATACATTGATCTACACACACACACACACACACATTACTTTTCTACACTTTATTAAAAAATGTATATCTTCTATAACCTTCTATACTTACTGTTAGTGTAAAGTTAGCTAACATTTTTGCTCAAAAATCTCTCTCTCTATCTAAGCTAGCTAGCTAGCATCTATCTATCTGTCTGTCTATCTATCTATCTAAGCTAGCTAGCATCTATCTATCTATCTATCTATCTATCTATCTATCTATCTATCTATCTATCTATCTATCTATGCTAGCTAGCATCTATCAATCTAAGCTAGGTAGTTTCTATCTATCTATGCTAGCTAGCATATCTCTATCTATATAGCATCTATCTATCTATCTAAGCTAGCTAGCATCTATCAATCTAAGCTAGCTAGCGTCTATCTATATATCTAAGCTAGCTAGCGTCTATCTATCTATGCTAGCTAGCATATCTCTATCTATCTATCTATGCTATCTAAGCTAGCTAGCATCTATCTATCTATGCTAGCATCTATCCATCTATCTATCTATGCTAGCTAGCATCCCTCTATCTATGCTAGCTAGCATCTCTTTATCTATCTATGCTAGCTAGCATCTATCTAAGCTAACTAGCATCTTTCTATCTATCTATCTATCTATCTATCTATCTATCTATCTATCTATGATAACCACCATTAAAAAACAACTTAACTAAAGTGTTAAATAACAAATTCAACATTAAATTAAGGTTTATTTTCATCAGAAATCATCTTTTACCTGCTTCTTAATCACTGCACGTTTTTTTTAATCCACTGAAATATTTAAAGGTTTCACATCAATGTTTGATTCCTTACAAACGAGGGAACAATCATTCATTCATCGCTCTCTCTGTTAAACTTATGAATGTAGTTTTTATTACATTTCATTAGACGCTCGGTGAGTTAAAGACGTAACTCAAGAAGACTGATGATGATGATGATGATGAAGCTACGGCTCATTAAAGCTGACATAGGCCACATTTATTCATGGTTATTGATCAATAATTCTATAATAATCTGTCATTATGATTTAAATAGTGTCGATATGAAGGAGAACCACATCCTGTTCCTCCTCGGGATAGAGTTTGATGGCCTTTAGTCCCTCACCAAAGTCACTCACTCTCCCACACCAAAGTCGCACGCACGCACGCACACACACACACACACTCTTGTACTTGCTGCACTCTGAGGACCAGCATTTCCTCTTTATAAATCAACACAATTACAAATATCTACTTCATGAATGACATCTATAAAGAACTACTGGTTGCAGTACCATAAAATGTCTGCAGGTGGAGCCCACAGAGCAAAAAGGGCTGGGAAACATTTTCGATTTATTTATTTTTTTTGGGTCCAAAATTTTACAAAAACGTCATACTATACTTTGTCGTCCAAAATTTGGAAACAAATTTGACCCAAAACTTTTGGTCCAAAATTTGACAAACACATCATACTATACTATGTCGTCCCAAATGTGAATACAATTTTGAAAAAAAAAATTGAGTCCAAAATTTGACAAAAAAGTCATACTCTATGTCGTCCCAAATTAGATTTTTTTTTTTTTGACAAATTGAGTATAGCATGTTATAGCAACCTAAGGAAGTGATTTCAATGAAAACCAAGTGAGGACCGACCAAAATGTCCTCACTCCGTAAAAACGACCTCACTTTGTTGGTCAAAAACCCTCACTGGTCCTCAGTATGCTGCAAGTACAAGAACACACACACACACACACACAGGAAAAAAGGTGACTTTAGCTGTCGCTCATATTTATTACGGCAACTGTCAGGAGGCGGAGCTAATGTCCACTGCTGCTGATGAGGTAAATGTGAAGCGGTGGACGCGGTGGATCAGCGGTGAGAGGATCAGCGGTGAGTGGATCAGCAGCGTCCTGACAGCACAGCAGGACAGGATGCTGTTTTTCATCTGAGTCATTGATGTGACAGACGCGTTCACACGTTCACAGGAACTCAACAGGAACGTCAAAGACGCGACGGATCCGAGAAGACGTCGAATTAATCACCGTCTTGTAATTAAAGATACGATGCGTAACATTTCTGCATTGAAATATTTCACATTAACGAGACTTTATACAAGCTGAAATGCTTCAAACGCTCGAAATAGCTTTTATTTATTTTTTATCATCGACAACAACTCCCAGGATTCCACGACAAATGTTCCTAATTTAGCGTAACAGCAGCAGAAAGTGTCCAACAGAGGGCAACCTTCTAGGATTATATCGGAAGATAGTATACGTTTAATATAACTTGTCACGTCATTATTAAGATAATTGTACAATTCTTATTTGAAACCTTTTAAAATGTCAACAACACGAGAAAACCACTCTACACTTTACACTAACTCTACACTAACGAGACTGTGGCGCTTTATTTTGAAGGGACACATTCAAAATAAATACGATTTTTGTCGTAAGAGAAGAAAACAAAGACGAGTCAAACGAGCAACTATTAATTCTTTAAAAAGTTTAGACGCAGACTGAGACAGCAGTTGTCAAGCTAGCTGCTAGCTAGCTTGTACAACAAGGATTAAAACAGAAATAGATCAACAGTTTGCGATGGTTTAAAAAAGGATTTCAGAATAAAACAAACAGTGGTGAAGTGACTGACAGCAGCTGCTCTCCTCCTCCTCCTCCTCCTCCTCCTCTCAGGAGTTCATTGATTATTTTAAATTCTGTTTGAGTTGGTTTGTTTTTTTATCGCCGTGTTCCTGAATCCTATTACCGCTGCTCCCACAACAGCCGCTCGCTCCTCGGGGATCAATAAAGTTTCATTCAATCTAATCAAAGACGAGATGTTGTCGTGGCCTCTGTCGGCGAGAGGCGGCCGATTTAACGACTCAGCAGATGTCTGAGCGACTCAGATCCATGTCACAGTGATCATTGTGGGAAAAGTTAGCAGTAGGTGGTTGCTGCCCCTAGTGGAGAATGGATTTATGACAACACACAAAACAGCAAATGTTCAATTCTGCCATTTTTGTGGTCGATTATTCGCCTAAAGTTCTGTGGACACATATTGATGTTTGGCGACCTCTACAGGGGACACTCTTCACCTCAAAACACATCGTACGTCAATAAATTAGTCAAAACACATCGTACGTCGTATCAAGAGTCAAAACACATCGTACGTCGTTTCAGAGTCAAAACACATCGTACGTCCTTTTATCAGAGTCAAAACACATCGTACGTCGTATCAGAGTCAAAACACATCGTACGTCCTTAAATTAGAGTCAAAAACGCATCGTACGTCCTCAAATTAGAGTTAAAACACATCGTACGCCCTTAAATTAGAGTCAAAACTCATCGTACGTCTTTAAATTAGAGTCAAAACTCATCGTACGTCTTTAAATTAGAGTCAAAACTCATCGTAAGTCTTTAAATTAGAGTCAAAACACATCGTACGTCGTATCAGAGTCAAAACACATCGTACGTCCTTATATTAGAGTCAAAACACATCGTACGTCCTTAAATTAGAGTCAAAACTCATCGTACGTCTTTAAATTAGAGTCAAAACACATCGTACATCTTTAAATTAGAGTCAAAACTCATCGTAAGTCTTTAAATTAGAGTCAAAACACATCGTACGTCCTTATATTAGAGTCAAAACACATCGTACGTCTTTAAATTAGAGTCAAAACACATCGTACATCTTTAAATTAGAGTCAAAACTCATCGTAAGTCTTTAAATTAGAGCCAAAACACATCGTACGTCCTTAAATTAGAGTCAAAACACATCGTACGTCTTTAAATTAGAGTCAAAACTCATCGTACGTCCTTATATTAGAGTCAAAACACATCGTACGTCCTTAAATTAGAGTCAAAACTCATCGTAGTCCTTATATTAGAGTCAAAACACATCGTACGTCCTTAAATTAGAGTCAAAACTCATCGTACGTCCTTAAATTAGAGTCAAAACACATTGTACGTCCTTAAATTAAGGTCAAAACACATTGTACGTCCTTGTATCAGAGTCAAAACACATCATACGTCCTTTAATTAGAGTCAAAACACATCGTATCAGACTCAAAACACATCGTATGTCCTAAAATTAGAGTCAAAACACATCGTACGTCCATAAATTAGAGTCAAAACTCATCGTACGTCCTTAAATTAGAGTCAAAACTCATCGTACATCCTTATATTAGAGTCAAAACACATCGTACGTCCTTAAATTAGAGTCAAAACACATCGTACGTCTTTAAATTAGAGTCAAAACTCATCGTACTTCCTTATATTAGAGTCAAAACACATCGTACGTCTTTAAATTAGAGTCAAAACACATCGTACGTCTTTAAATTAGAGTCAAAACTCATTGTACGTCCTTGTATCAGAGTCAAAACATATCGTACGTCCTTATATTAGAGTCAAAACACATCGTACATCTTTAAATTAGAGTCAAAACACATCGTACGTCTTTAAATTAGAGTCAAAACACATCGTACGTCTTTAAATTAGAGTCAAAACTCATCGTACGTCCTTAAATTAGAGTCAAAACACATCGTACGTCTTTAAATTAGAGTCAAAACACAAAGCACGTCCTTATATTAGAGTCAAAACACATCGTACGTCTTTAAATTAGAGTCAAAACACATCGTACGTCTTTAAATTAGAGTCAAAACTCATCGTACTTCCTTAAATTAGAGTCAAAACACATCGTACGTCTTTAGAGTCAAAACACATCGTACGTCTTTAAATTAGAGTCAAAACACATCGTACGTCTTTAAATTAGAGTCAAAACACATCGTACGTCTTTAAATTAGAGTCAAACTCATCGTACTTCCTTAAATTAGAGTTAAAACACATCGTACGCCCTTATATTAGTCAAAACACATCGTACGTCCTTAAATTAGAGTCAAAACACATCGTACGTCTTTAAATTAGAGTCAAAACTCATCGTACTTCCTTAAATTAGAGTCAAAACACATCGTACGTCTTTAAATTAGAGTCAAAACACATCGTACGTCTTTAAATTAGAGTCAAAACACATCGTGTGACACTTCGCCATCTTCTCACGAGCTCTTATTGTGAAATACGCCTCTCTTCCTGTCTTCACTCTCAAACACGACCCTCTCAGACGCTGTTTTCCTCGCTCTCTCAGAGTCCTGAGATCCATTAACACTGCACTCGGCCTCTCGTCGTCACCTCTGCTTCGGTCTGAGATGAAGCGGCGAATTATTCGCCGTTTGGCGTCGACGCGGAAACCTCTGCGACAGAAAACCACTCACGCGTTTGCTGATGCTCTTTCTGCTGCGCTCGCCGTGAATGAACAGGGTCTCGTTCAAGGACGACACACACACACACACACACACACACACACACACACACACACACACACACACACACACACACACACACACACACACACACACACACACACACACACACACACACACACACACACACACACACACACACACACACACACACACACACACACACACACACACACACACACACACACACACACACACACCACCAGCTTAGGACATGGAGGCTGCCTGTTGTAAACCACTCACTCTCCCACACCAAAGTCCGTAGAGAAAATCACTGGTTTTAGCTCACAGGGACACAGGAGCTGCTGGTCCTCTGCTGCCTCGTGTGGTCACTTTGTGTCACTGAAGTATGTCTAATGTCTTCAGAATTGTCCATGCATTATTCAAGCGTCCACTTGTTCAGTCTGAAAACACCGACGGTCCTTAAACGCCTCGTTTGTTCCCAGTTCCAGTCGAAGTCAGAATTTACGAGGACAGAATTTTTAGGAACGCTGGATTTTCCCAGCGAGGTTTTCCCAGATTAGCGTTAGTCGTTAAAACTCGCTGCGACGTTCGTTTATCGTTAATTTCTCTCGTTAATGTCTTTAGTTTCACAGTAAATCGGTGTTTGTCGTTCATCCGTCAGATGTGTTTCTGCAGATTTACACAGAAGAAGAAGAAGGAGAGGAGGATTCTGGGAGGACGATGTGACCCAGAGGGACAAGAATTAAAACCAAATGATGCAGAAATACTGATCAGGTTAAATATGGACAGAGAGACACCCTGTGTGAACCTGACTTAGCTGTATTTAACCCACTCATCCACCGGGGGAGCTGTGCACGTCTTCATGCTTCTTCGGAAAGTTTAGACGTAAACTGAGACAGCGAGCGGTTAGCCTGTTATACGATACATTACACGATATGGCTGGATCCGCCCCTTTGTCGTGATTGGCAACTTTAGTGCACAGTGGTACACCAGGAAAAAAACATGTGACGACGTAAATTTAACGTTCATTTATTTGATCCGAGACGAAAATCGTACATCACCGTCCCATAGCTAACGTACATGACTGTTCAATTTTTTGAAATTCAGGAAATTATGCACTTTGACAGTGAGCTGACTTTCTTCTCAAAAACAAAAAGTATCTCGGAATGACTTGAAATTCACCATCATAATAGTCGGCATCGCTCTGAACAAGGATCTGTTGAAAATATTTGCAATGTCTTAAGGAATAATTTTAATGAATTTTTGTAATTCAGGAAATGATCCACTTGCCCTGATGCACTTTGACAGTGAGAGGAATTTTTATTTTCACTGATTTATCACATTTCACCAGGCAGACAGCGGCTCACCAGCAGCAGCTGTGCTGTGTGGATCAGACAGGTGGGAGTGAAGAGGTTGTCCTCATGGTGGGTGAGACATTTTCACACGGTGTTATACTGAAACGACCAGGTGTCCATTCACCAATACGCGAGCACACATTTATTTTTGCATTAGCATGCTACTGCTTTGCGGCTAACTTGGCGAAACTGTTTCCAAAGGTAAGCTAGCGATGCTACGATTAGCATTAGCAGAGGGGTAACATAATACAAACACTGTGCAACCTCATTAGGCGCACAACGCAAATGTTTTCATTTTCAATTAGCATTAGCGTCGCTAGTTGTTGTGACTGTCAGCCACCAAAACATTTGCGTTGTGCCTAACGAGGTTGCACAGTGTTTGTATTATGTTAGCCCTACGCTAATGCTAATCGTAGCCTCGCTAGCATAACTGAAAAATCTTCTTTAGCGCCCACTGTAGAAATACATACTCCTACAGGCACTGCACGAGTATGAGCACACGATCAGATGAACACATGAACAGATGAACAGATGAACACTGAGTGAAAATAGTCCGCAAGAAAAAGAGCTGCCTCACGTCGCTGCTGCATTTTAATGATGTCACTGGACTCTAATTGATCTGACTATTAGCAAGAGTGTGTGTGTGTGTGTGTGTGTGTGTGTGTGTGTGTGTGTGTGTGTGTGTGTGTGTGTGTGTGTGTGAGCCTGCAATCATTTGCTTTTCAATTGCCTCCTAAGAGAGGAGAGGGAATAGGAAGCGACAGAAGGAGACGAAGGTAAACTGAAGAGTGAAGGAGAGACTATGACAGGAGAGGAAATGAGGGAGGAAGGAGAAGAAAGAGGGAAGAATGAGAGGAAGGAAAGGAACGGGAGAGAATGGGAAGAAAATGAGATGGAAATGTGAAAAGGAACGAGGAGACAATAAAGGACATGAAAAGAAATAGGAAGTGAGACAAGGAAATGAGAGGAAACAAGGGTGAGAGAAGAGGACATGATGGAAGGAGATGAAAAGGGAAGAAGGAGAGGAGGAGGTGAGGTAAGGAAACGAGGGAGGAGGAGAAAAGGTGAAAATCAGAGCCGAAACAGACGAGAGGGAGTGACGTTGATGAAAAACGACAAGAATCAGCGTCAGAGGACGAAGAACGAGGAGAGGAGGAGGAGGAGGGAAGGAGAGGAGGAGAGGAGGGGAGGAGAGGAGATGGAAGAGCAGAAGAGAGGAGGAGAGGAGATGGAAGAGAAGAAGAGAGGAGGAGAGGAGGGATAAAGAGTCTATGTTTCACTCTGCTGCACAAAACAATCACAGGACGAGTAACTCGTTCTCAATCTATCTGAAAAGAGTGGAGGAGGGAGAGAGAGAGAGGGAGAGAGAGAGCGAGAGCGAGAGAGAGGGAGAGAGAGAGAGAGAGAGAGAGAGAGAGAGGGGGAGAGAGAGAGAGAGAGAGAGAGACCTATGACTGTTAAAAAATCTCGCCCACTCAGGTCAGAGCTGAACAACAAAAAAAAGAAGAAAAAAGGATTTAATATTTCCACCGTGAAGCTTCAAAAAACCACGTCTGTGTTCACTTTATTAGGAACACCAGAAGATCATCAGATCAGAGTTCAAAGACATCGTACGTCCTTAAGTTAGAGTCAAAACTCATCGTACGTCATTAAATTAGAGTGAAAACATCGTATGCCCCCAAATTGAAACGTTCGAAACGCTTCGTACATCCTCAAATTAGAGTTCGAAGACATCGTACTTCCTTAAATTAGAGTGAAAACGCATCGTACGTCCTTATATTAGAGTCAAAACTCATCGTAAGTCCTCAAATTAGAGTTCGAAGACATCGTACTTCCTTAAATTAGAGTGAAAACGCATCATACGTCCTTAAATTAGAGTCAAAACTCATCGTAAGTCCTCAAATTAGAGTTCAAAGACATCGTACGTCCTTAAATTAGAGTCAATACACATCGTATGTCCTTCTATCAGAGTCAAAACTCATCGTACGTCATTAAATTAGAGTGAAAACATCGTATGCCCCCAAATTGAAACGTTCGAAACGCTTCATACATCCTCAAATTAGAGTTCAAAGACATCGTACTTCCTTAAATTGGAGTCAAAACACATCGTACGTCCTTTTATCAGAGTCAAAACTCATCATAAGTCCTTAAATTAGAGTCAATACACATTGTACGTTCTTAAATTAGAATCAAAACTCATCGTAAGTCCTCATATTAGAGTTCAAAGACATCGTACGTCCTTAAATTAGAATCAAAACACATCGTACATCCCTGAATTAGAGTAAAAACGCACTGTACGTCCTCAAATTAGAGTGAAAACACATCGTACTTCCCGAGTAAGAACACATGATAAGAGGACGTACGAGGACGTACGATGTCTTTTCTCTGCGATAAAAGGACGTACGCAGTTCAAACACATGGTGCGTCTCCAGCACGTTGAGTTTCAGTGACACAAACTAAATGTAAACGTTTGTTTACGTGATGAATCCACAGCAGATGTTCACCAGATGGAGCCAGGAGCTCTGAGGGGACAATGATGAACGACCTATTTTATCATATAAAGATATGAACACACACACACACACACAGGGCTCCAGGTGCTCCTCTCCCATGTTCAGTGGAGCAGAGAAGCAGCGACCATTGAACAACCATGAAGCTTCTGAACGCTAAAGGACAGTGCGCCTCCTATTGGTTGTTGTTGTTCTAATTAGTCTACGATGTCTTTACGATGTCTTTAACATGTTCACGTCTTTATTTCACTGTTAAACAGACTTTTCCTTGTGTAAACTGAAGTTTGTAAACCACTCACTCTCCCACACCAAAGCCCATAGAGAAAACCAGTGATTTTAGCTCACAGGGACACAGGAGCTGCTGGTCCTCTGCTGCCTCGTGTGGTCACTTTGTGTCACTGAGTTAAGTCTAAATTGGAGGCAGCAGTGGATGAACAACTCCTGTGAACTCCTGTGTGCTGTGATGTTAAAATCACTGGTTTACTCTATGGACTTTGGTGTGGGAGAGTGAGTGGTTAACAAACTTCAGTCTAACAGTGAAGATAAAGACGTGATCATGTGACGTAGACGTCGTGGACTTTAACTGACGTGGATTTTTAGGAGCTCAGTCTTTTGTTACGGCTCTAAAAACTGTTTTAGTTTGTGTTACTGACGGGTTTTAAACAAGGTTTTTCAAATCAAGAGGATGTTTTCAAACGATTCAGTGATGCTGCGTGTGTGTGTGTGTGTGTGTGTGCGTGTGTGTGTGATGCAGCTCCTCCAGATTAAATGGGGAAACTCGGCAGGTTTTAATATGCAGGGAAAACCCACTGGGCCAAGGAGAAGGTACACACACACACACACACACACACACACACACACAAGCATCATCATTTCAGAACCACAGTCTCCTGAGTCACAAACCAGACTGTGGAATTGTGGGTAAACACAGGCTGTGTGCATGTGTGTAATTCAGTCAGTTATCTATAATAATAACATGGACACACACACACATTTTTGTGCAGCTATTCTTGTTAGTACAGACTGAACAAAACCACATCACTAACCTTAACCATAACCAGTTACCAACCCTGACTAACCTTAACCTGACAACACTCACACACCAGGTCAACTTTAAACCTCAGGGCCTCACAAATGAGCGCGCACACACACACACACACACACACACACACACACACACACACACACACACACACACACACACACACACACACACACACACACTTTAATGACATATTCCCATTTAGCCAGCAGAGACTGCGGGTTTATGACGTCACAGCATTAATTAATCAATTAACGCCAGCTCACAGGTGTGAACTGAGTCCGTGTCCCGGGTTTAATGCGGGTTTGAGAGCAAAAGAAACATGAAGAAGAGGAGGAGGATGAAGAGGAGTGTGTGTGTGTGTGTGCGCGCGCGCATGTGTGTGCGCGTGTGCGTGCGTCTTACCTTTAACTGATTCTCCGTGTTGAACAAAAAATAAGAAATTTAAATTCAATAATCAGCGCAGATCCTTCAGATGATCGGATTATATAGTCCTTTCTCCCGGGAGTCTCGCGCGCACCTCACGTGCGGCGCGGCTTCTCTCTCTTTTTCCTCTGCGTGTATGTGTCCGTCTGTCTGTCTGTCTCTCTCTCTCTCGGGATTTTCTTCCTCCCTCTCTTCTTCTTCTTCTCTCTCTCCACCTCACGCGCACTGTTTCTTCAGCTCGTCCTACTCGCGCCACCTGCACGGGGACGCAGCGGCTCGCGGCGGCGCTTCAGCTCGCGGTGCTGCGGACGCGGCTCCTCCGCGCGGCGCATCTTGGTGTGCGCACCGCTGCTGCGGAAAGATAGGAGAGGATGATGAGGAGGAGGAGGAGGAGGAGGTGTGTGTGTGTGTGTGTGTGCGTGTGTGTGTGTGTGTGTGTGTGTGTGTGTGTAGCTACAGGTGATGAACACACACTGTTCACGTGAAACAAACAGGTAAATAACAAGCTGCAGGAAACATCTGAGCTCGATGTGTGTTCTACTGGATCCTGGAGACACACACACACACAAACACACACGTCTTTACCATAATGTGAGGACCACGTTTGGGACCGGCCATAATGTCCCCACAAAAAGGTGATTTTCCAAGGGGTGGTCCACACAAGCATAGAGAGAGAAGAGCATGCACGCGCACACGCACACACACACGTCTTTAACACAATGTGAGAACCACGTTTGGGACCTGGCCATAATGTCCCCACAAGGAAAAATGTCCCCACAATAAAGGTGTTTTTCCATGGGGTGGTCCACACAAGCATAGAAAAACAAGAGCATACACAGACACACACATGTACATGTCTTTACCATAACGTGGGGACCACGTTCCGGACCGGCAATATTGTCCCCACAAGGAAAAAGGTCCCCACAATAAAGGTGTTTTTCGAGGGGGTGTTCCACACAAGCATAGAAGGACAAGACCGTACACACACACCTACATGTCTTTACCATAACGTGGGGACCACGTTCCGGACCGGCCATAATGTCCCCACAAGGAAAAATGTCCCCACAATAAAGATGTTTTTCCAGGGGGTGGTCCACACAACGATAGAAAGACAAGAGCACACACACACACACACACACCTTCATGTCTTTACCATGATGGGGACATTATACCTGGTCCCGGACGTGGTCCCCACAATGTGGTAAAGACATGAATACATGTGTGTGTGTGTTCTCTCTTGTCTTTCTATTGTTGTGTGGACCAGCCCCTGGCATAACACCTTTTTCGTGGGGACATTTTTCCTTGTGGGGACATTATGCCTGGTCCCGAACGTGGTCCTCACATTATGTTAAAGACATGTGTGTGTGTGTGTGTGTGTGTGTGTGTGTGTGTGTGTGTGTGTGTGTGTGCACTTGTCTTTCTATGGTTGTGTGGACCAGCCCCTGGCATAACAGCTTTTTTGTGGGGACATCTTTCCTTGTGGGGACATTATGGCCGGTCCGGAACGTGGTCCCCACATTGTGGTAAGGATAACGGAAATGTGTGTGTGTGTGTGTGTGTGTGTGTGTGTGCACTTGTCTTTCTATACTTGTGTGGACCACCCCATGGGGAAAAAAAACCTTTTTTGTGGGGACATTTTTCCTTGTGGGGACATTATGGCCGGTCCGGAACGTGGTCCCCACATTGTGGTAAGGATAACGGAAATGTGTGTGTGTGTGTGTGTGTGTGTGTGTGTGTGTGCGTGCTCTTGTCTTTCTATACTTGTGTGGACCACCCCATGGGGAAAAAAAACCTTTTTTGTGGGGACATTTTTCCTTGTGGGGACATTATGGCCGGTCCGGAACGTGGTCCCCACATTGTGGTAAAGATAATGGAAGTGTGTGTGTGTGTGCATGCTCTTGTCTTTCTATACTTGTGTGGACCACCCCATGGAAAAACACCTTTTTTGTGGGGACATTTTTCCTTGTGGGGACATTATGCCCGACCCTGAACGTGGTCCCCAGAAAACACTTATAACTTAAAAACTACTTCAATGCAAACCCATAACTGTTGAATTGTCGTCAGATCATAATTTTTTTGCGTCATGAAATAACATGAAGACGCAGTTCTGAGTGCGTCCACTCGTCCTCACTGTGAACGCAGCTCAGCCTGAGATTCACCACATCATTCACGTGGTTTTTACGACTGCTGTCGCTCTGTTCCGTCCTCTTCACCTTCACTGATCCTCACTCACACATTCATTTACCCTCACATCCTCTTTTTTCCCCCCATCATCATCATCGCGACCTTGAAAACATTCACCTCCTTAAACTACTTCAGTTATTTCTGGTGTCGTGACGTTTTATGACGTACGGACGCCGTCGACCGTGTCCTCGCTGGAAACGGGAAACGCACACTCACTCTCGCACACAACACAACCTCACAGAGACCGCTGCCTCCATCGCCGAGTTCAGAAGTCTTCGGGTGAAATCCAATTCCTTGCTTAAAGGGCTATATGTAAGAATGTGGCCAAAAACGGTTACTACACTCAAATTCAAAATACCGAGGTCTTTTAGGTTTCGTCTTCTCCGCCGTTGTAGCTCAGACGTAACTGGCAACCCGTGGTTGCTCGGCAGCTGAGACTCTACTGACTGCAATGATTGGTAGACGCCGGTAGGTGGCGCCACATGACGCCAAAACATGATTTCAAAACATAAACACGATTTGCAGTCTGCAAAATATTTTTTTTAATGCAAATATTTTGTCTGTACTGTTGTTGTTGGTGAGTTCAGTTTGTTATATGAACATTATTCCTGAGTCTCTGTGACATATTAGGAGGATTTTATCATTTATTACATTATGCACCTTTAACCCTCAATCTCAAAAATGCTCTCCCTCTAGTCCAAGTTCTGTCCCGATTCTCAATATTGAGATTTTCCGAGACCACCCTTGGGAGCAAGGGCTACCCAGAATGCATTGCGTGTTTTGACAGAACAAAAATGGCGCCGAAAGCAGCAAAACGAGTACAAGCTACAAATGAAGTATTTTCTTTGTTAATAGAGATATAAAAATGATGTTAGTTTAGGCCCATATTATGGATTACTGACGTCATTGTTGCCTAACATTTATTTTTATTTTACGATCTTTTGTCAATAGTCGGCCGGTGTGGTTTACTTTTCAATAAGTCGTGGTGTGTGGTAACTGTCAGCTGAATATTTGTATGAGTATCATCTTATATCTAACTGACAACCTAATAACTTGACTGACAAACGCATCGTAATAAATATACTCGTGTTATTCTGCCCCCTACAGTCTGAAGACGTATCTGCATTTAAGGGGTGTCCCATTTCTAAGTGACAAAATAACCCTCAACACTTGGTTTTGAGGCCAGTTAAGATTAAGGGTTGAGCTTTAGGGTTAAGATAGGAATTGGCCCTTATTTTGTCAATTCGGCATTTGAAAATCCACGGATCAAATTGACCTCAGTGATACAAAGTGTGTCCTCATGAGCTGAAATCTATGGGCTTTGGTGTGGGATAGTGAGTGGTTTACAAAGTGACACACACTTCTATCTATAAAGTCTGCGATATCTTCAGAACATCGTGATCTTTCAAACAGGAAACTGAAGTTTGTAAAGCACTCACTCACAAACGTTTGGTTCCAGTTAACAGGCGCATCGGCGTCTTCCCATAATCCCCTCCCTGAGCGGCCTCCAGGGGGCGCTCAGAAGGTCACAAATCGTGAAATCCTCAGCCGAGGGCAGAGGTTGAAGGACACGTGGTTACATAAAACCATCAGAGCTGGTCCCTGGTGAGGAGAAGACCTCGTTTCATCTCCTTCTGTATGTAAAGAAACGCCAAACTGCCAGATTACACGTGAAGTCACCTTGACCCGGCACTGTGACACACACACACACACACACATTCTTGTACTTGCTGCATACTGAGGACCAGGTAAAAGTGCTGACAAAGTGAGGACCAGCATTTCCACTTTATAAATCAACACAATTACAAATATCTTCTTCATGAATGACATCTACAAAGAACTACTGGTTGCAGTACCATAACATGTCTGCAGGTAGAGCCCAAGAGCAAAGAGGGCTGGAAAACTTTTATTATTATTATTGTTATTATTGGGCCAAAAATTAGACAAAAACGGCATACTATAATATGTCGTCCAAAATTTGAAAATAAAAAATTTACCCAAAATTAGACAAAAACGTCGTACGATACTGTCGTACAAAATTTGAAAAAAAAAAAAAACGTACCCAAAATTTTTGGTCCAAAATTTAAAAAAAATGTTTGGCAAAAAAATGTGGAAAAAAAAGTTTGATAAAAAATGTGGAAAAAAATGTTTGACAAAAAATTTGAAAAAAATGTTTGACAAAAAATTTGAAAAAAATGTTTGACAAAATATGTGGAAAAAAATGTTTGATAAAAAATGTGGAAAAAAATGTTTGACAAAAAATTTAAAAAAAAAATTTGGTCCAAAATTTGAAAAACATGTTTGACAAAAAATGTGGAAAAAAATGTTTGATAAAAAATGTGGAAAGAAATGTTTGACAAAAAATTTGAAAAAAATGTTTGACAAAAAATTTGAAAAAAATGTTTGACAAAAAATTTGAAAAAAATGTGGAAAAAAATGTTTGACAAAAAATTTGAAAAAAAATGTTTGAAAAAAAATGTTTGACAAAAAATTTGAAAAAAATGTTTGACAAAAAAAAATGTTGGTCCAACATTTGACAAAAACGTCCAAAATTTGAATTTTTTTTAACAAATTGAGTATAGCATGTTATAGCAACCTACCTAAGGAAGTGATTTCAATGAAAACAAAGTGAGGACCGGACAAAATGTCCTCACTCCGTAAAAATGACCTCACTTTGTTGGTTAAAAACCCTCACTGGTCCTCGGTATGCCGCAACTACGAGAACACACACACACACAGTGCAGGAGGCTGAGCGAGGTCAGTTTGACCCTGAATCACCAAAAAGAAATGACAAAACTCACTTTAGTCAGAATGAGACAATTATTCCATTCATCCATCATCCAACATTCATTCATCCATCATTCAATCCTATCATTCATTCATCCATTCATACATGATGAATTCATTCATTCATACATGATGAATTCATTCATTCATACATGATGAATTCATTCATTCATCCATTCATACATGATGAATTCCTTCATTCATTCATACATGATGAATTCCTTCATTCATTCATACATGATGAATTCATTCATTCATTCATACATGATGAATTCATTCATTCATTCATACATACATGATGAATTCATTCATTCATACATGATGAATTCATTCATTCATCCACCATTCAATCCAATCATTCATTCATCCAACTATTCACCATTCATCAAACATTATTTCATCTCTCCATCATTCAATCCAATCATTCATTCATTCACCATTCATTCATTCATTCACCATTCATTCATCATCAATCCAATCATTCATTCATCCACCATTCATTCATCCATTTATCATTAATCCAATCATTCATTCATCCAATCATTCTTTCATCCATTCATCATCATTCATCCAGTCATTCATTCATCCATCTTCCAGTCATTCAGTCATTCATCCATCATCCAATCATTCATCCATCATCATACAATCATTCATCCATCCATCATCCAATCATTCATCCATCATCATACAATCATTAATTCATCCATCATCCAATCACTCATCCATCCAATCATTAATCATCCATCATCCAATCATTCATTCATCCAAACATTCATTTATGCATTTATCATCCAATCATTAATTCATCCATCAATCATTCATTCATCCATCATCCAATCATTAATCATCCATCATACAACCATTCATCCATCTTCCAATCATTAATCATCCATCATACAACCATTCATCCATCATCATACAATCATTCATCCATCTTCCAATCATTCATTCATCCATCCATCCATTATCCAATAATTAATCCATCCATCAGCCATCCGTCATTCAATCATTCATCCATCCATCCATCATTCATTCATCATCCAACCATTCATCCTGTACACCACACTGAACCTTTAAAGTGAAGCTGCTAAATGGAATGCAGCCCTGAATCATCTTCAGTGGGACTCAGTGAAGGAAGGAGCTGCTCAGTGAGGACCTGGTCAGAGTCGCCCTCTGCTGGTCAAACAGTGTAAACACAAAGATGTGAAGTTTAAAAAAAGTGATATCTGCTGTCATTTTAGTAAATCTTGTATACAAATTTGTGTACAAACATGTGATAAAACAAAGACTTTCATCAACAACACAGATAACTTGTAGTTGAATTCACATATTTGATCAAAACTGAGGAAAAAATGCAAATCTAAAAACATCATTTTAATAATGAGGCTAAAAAATACAACATTTATCATCAGTGTTTTGACAGGATTCAAATGAGCTGGAACTAAAACTGATGTCTATTCAAATCACACACAACGCAGGCCTGGTGTGTGTGTGTGTGTTAGACTACAAGAAACTAAAGTTTGTAAACCACTCACTCTCCCACACCAAAGTCACTCACTCTCCCACACCAAAGTCCATAGAGTAAACCAGTGATTTTAACATCACAGCACACAGGAGTTCACAGGAGTTGTTGATCCACTGCTGCCTCCATCACTAACTTACAATGACTGATTTTAGTGAATTCAGCTTTTAAAATATTTACTTTAGACTTAACTCAGTGACACAAAGTGACCACACGAGGCAGCAGTGGACCAGCAGCTCCTGTGTCCCTGTGAGCTAAAGTCACTGATTTTCTCTATAGGCTTTAGTGTGGGAGAGTGAGTGGTTTACAAACTTATTAAATGTAAAAATTACACTTTAAAAAGTGACTTTAGGCCAGTTTTAAGTCTCTAAAAATGACAATGTCATATCATGCAAATATGGGCATTAATGTAATATCACTGCACTTTGTTTCAGCTCAGATGTGAGTATTGTTTAAAGTTGTTTTCTGTCCATAAAGCTGCTTAAAAATCACAATGAGCTGTCGTTTATTTTTTTTTTAACTTTAACTCAAAAACATGTGACACGTATGTACTGTAGTGGATGAGTTATACAGGTTTAAGGCTCATTTACCTGCTCTGACGTGTGATTTGATTGGTCCGCCCAGTTCAAAGAGGAAAATGTCCCAACATGCAAAAGGAGAAGCCACAGTTCCTGCGTCCACCTGTGGTGTTAATGACCAGGAGACACGAGACATCATCGGTAAGTTATTATTATTGTTGTTGTTATCGTTGTTAGCTGATATGAAAATCATCGACTGGTTGCATCCCAGCTCTGTTATCACAAATAAAAATGGTTAATTAAGAGTGCGAATAAGTGAATTTAAATGTGAATAAAACAGTGATGATGTTACAACAATGTGGAAATAATGTAAATGTAGATTCTGCTCATTTCAGCAAATGTGGCTAATTCACACGGTGGAAGTCTACGATGTTTGAACATGTTTACGTCTTTATTTCACTGTTGGACACACTTTTCCAACAGGAATCTGAAGTTTGTAAACCAATCACTCTCCCACACCAAAGCCCACAGAGAAAACCAGTGATTTAAGCTCACAGGGACACAGGGAGCTGCTGGTCCTCTGCTGCCTCGTGTGGTCACTTTGTGTCACTGAGTTAAGTCTAAAGTCAATATTTTAACAGCTGAATTCACTAAAATCAGTCATTGTAAGTTAGTGATGGAGGCAGCAGTGGATCAACAACTCCTGTGAACTCCTGTGTGCTTTGATGTTAAAATCACTGGTTTACTCTATGGACTTTGGTGTGGGAGAGTGAGTGGTTTACAAATATCAGTTTACACAAGGAAAAGTCTGCGTAAAAGTGAGATAAAGACGTGAACATGTTCTTCAAACATCGTAGACTTGACGGAACAACCAGCAGGAGGCGCACTCTCTCACTCAACTGCTCAGTCTTTTGCTAAGTGGCTAAAAGCAGTGTTTTCAGACGTGGCAAACATTCATTTGCATTATTCTATTTCATTTCTTGTTCAGACGAGTCATGTCGGTCAACTCTGGTTCCTCCAACATCACCTACACCTGTACCCAGAGCACAGACAACCAGATCATCTCCACCATCTTCTTCATCACCAAAATGGTCCTCGTCCTTCCTCTCTACGCCCTCGTCATCTTCGTGGGTCTCCAAAGGCGGCGACTGCAGCGCTCTGATGCTTCAGTGAGCCACTCTGACTTCTTCACGTACAACATGTTCGCAGTGGAGATGATGAGCCTGCTCGAGGCCATGTTCTCCTGCAGTGTGACCTTCAGCGATCATTTGTCTCTGGAAAAGGGCGCATTTTACACGTTTTACTTGTCCTACCCTGGAATGTTGTATTACCACTGCTTGACCTGCGTTGAGCGCTACGTGGCCGTGGTTTTCCCCATCACTTACATGAACCTGCGGAGGAGGAACACCGTCAGAATCGTACGCATCTGCACTGTGACTGGTTGTCTGATCTCCACTGGATGCACCTTGGCCACGGCTCTGTTCTTCCCCAGTTCAATTCATTTGTTTTTCATGTCCCTCTTATTCGTGGCCTTCACCGTGGTCTCCTTCTGCAGCGTCTCGGTTCTCTACGTCCTCAAACGTCCAGGGCCGGGCGACCGTGACCGGGCTGACCAATCAAAGAGGAGAGCCTTCTACACCATTGTGGCCATCTTGGGAGCAATTTTGATTTTGATGATGGAGGCGATGTTGTACTATGTCTCCATTATAGCTGGCGGTGAATTTTATGTGACGGAGTCCTGTTTGATCTTCACGTTGTCTTGGTTCTTCTCTCTGCCGTCCAGTCTGGTGTTGCCGCTGCTGTTTCTGCACAGAGCAGGAAAACTGATGTTAATTTTTTGTCAAAACTGTCAAAATTAACCAGCCAAAATTAACTTAACTAGTGCAGTGCCAGTAGAAAGTGTATATGTGCGTATCTTCTGAAAAGTATGTGTCTCATTGGTTGTAGACATTAGCTTGCTCAGCGTAGATTTAGCTTTTGACGTTGTAGTGGCCTTAGCATGCTAGGCGGAGAGGAATTCAAAAATCTTCAACTGTCGAGCTATTTGGGCTAATGAAAACAGGTCTGGCTAGGCTATGACACGCGTCAATACATCAAGGGTAGCAGTGATCAACAACTCCTGTGAACTCCTGTGTGCTGTGATGTTAAAATCACTGATTTTCTCTTTGGACTTTGGTGTGGGAGAGTGAGTGGTTTACAAACTTCACTTTCCTGTTGTTAAATCCTCAGTCAGTGCCGACTATATCAAATATACTTACATTTTTATTACTATTATTTCTTTGAGAAGAGGAACATATACATTATATACTGGATATATATAATGCATGAAAATGATATAGGAGTTGTAATAAAATCACTTAAAATCTGAATTTATATTCACATCAACTGAATTATTATATTGTCATATAGTTCTTCTCAAATATGATCAGAATAATAGTCACACAGGTGACTGTGTGGTCACAGACTTGTTTATACAAACACCTTTACTGTATAATCTACAGGCGCTCACTGATTTACCATGTGTTTTAAATTGCAAATTCATATTTGCACTTGAAAAATTGGGCAGAAGTGACGTGAGGCTGCAGTTTGAGGACGGAGTCGAGTCTGTGAGGCTGAAACAATATTCAGGTTTGTTTTTATTATTATTATTATTATAATTATTATTATTATTATTTTATCCTTGGAAACTGACGTCTGTTCACAGTAGAACTGAGGAATAATTCCATCACCATGTGTCAGGTTTTTTTAAGCTATTTATTTCAGTGGCAACATAACACTGGAAAAATGAACTCTAACAAAGACATATGATCTTATATCTAGAGAACAAAAAATATTTTTGGTCTTATTTTGAGTGTAATATAGAGCAGATTATTTAAAATGATTTATTATTGTTTAAAGAATATTAACCCTTTTGTTTCCTACCGAGTCATTTCATCTTGAAGTTAGTTATTTTACACGGACAATGAGCTAAACTACATCTTTTAGACTGTTTTTGTTTTTGTGAGAACTTCTGTAAATAAAGACTCTTCTGTCACAAATGGATGATGTCGCATTATAAATAATTCCAGAGCCGACAGCAACGGAGTACATTTACTTGAGTACAGTACTTCAGTACAATTTTGAGGGATCTGTACTTTACTCGAGCATCATTTTTGGGGAGTACTCATGACTTTACTCAAGTACATTTTAGAGGCAAATATTATACTCTTTACTCGACTACATTTCCATCCATAACCATGAGTACCCGTTACACTAGTTAGGTTAATTTGGCTTTAAAAATCCTGAGTTTGGATGACCTTCAGTGACAAAAAGTGACCACAAGAGGCAGCAGTAGACCAGCAGCTCATGTGTCCCTGTGAGCTAATATCACTGATTTTCTCTATGGGCTTTGGTGTGGGAGAGTGAGTGGTTTATAAATTCCAGTATCCTGTTGGAAAACTTTGTCTAACTGTGAGATACAGTTGTGAACGTGTTCTTAAAACATCGTAGACTTGACAGAACAACCAGCAGGAGGCGCACTCTCTCGCTCAACTGCTAAACTGCTAAAATCAGTGTTTTCAGACGTGGCAAACATTCATTTGTATTATTCTATTTCATTTCTTGTTCAGACGAGTCATGTCGGTCAACTTTGGTTCCTCCAACACCACCTTCACCTGTTTCCACCGCACAGACACCCAGATCCTCTCCACTATGTTAGGTATCACCAAAATGGTCCTCGTCCTTCCTCTCTACGCCCTCGTCATCTTCGTGGGTCTCCAAAGGCGGCGACTGCAGCGCTCTGATGCTTCAGTGAGCCACTCTGACTTCTTCACGTACAACATGGTCGCAGTGGAGATGATGAGCGTGCTCGAGTCCATGCTCACCTGCAGTATGACCTTCACAGGTTCTCGCTCTTTTTACCTGGGCGCTGTTTACATGTTTTTCTTGTACTTCCCTGGAATGTTGTATTACCACTGCTTGACCTGCGTTGAGCGCTACGTGGCCGTGGTTTTCCCCATCACTTACATGAACCTGCGGAGGAGGAACACCGTCAGAATCATACGCATCTGCACTGTGACTGGTTGTCTGATCTCCACTGGATGCACCTTGGTCACGGCTGTGTTCATCCCCATTTCATCTATCATCTTTTTGGTCTCCCTCTTATTCGTGGCCTTCACCGTGGTCTCCTTCTGCAGCGTCTCGGTTCTCTACGTTCTCAAACGTCCAGGGCCGGGCGACGGGGACCGGGCTGACCAATCAAAGAGGAGAGCCTTCTACACCATCGTGGCCATCATGGGAGCCATTTTGATGTGGATGACAGGGATGCTGTTTAACTATGGCTTTTTCATATTTGGTGGTGAATTTTATGTGAACCGGTCCTGTTTGATCTTCACATCGACTTCCTTCATCTCTCTGCCGTCCAGTCTGGTGTTGCCGCTGCTGTTTCTGCACAGAGCAGGAAAACTGCCGTGTTGCTCGTACAACTCTGAATAGAAGTCGTGGTCCGACCCAGAACTCGGCATCACCAGTGGAATCAACAACTGCTGTGTGCTGTGATGTTAAAATCACTGATTTTCTCTTTGGACTTTGGTGTGGGAGAGTGAGTGGTTTACAAACTTCACTTTCCTGTTGGAAAATCCTCAGTCAGTGCTGACTATATCAAATATACTTACATTTTATTATTACTATTTCTTTGAGAAGAGAAACCTATATATTATACATGTCCAGTATATAAATATATATAATGCACGAAAATGATATAAGTAATAAAATCACATGGTCACAGACTTGTTTATACAAACACCTTTACTGTATAATGTACAGACGCTCACTGAATTACCATGTGTTTTGAATTGCAAATTCATATTTGTTCATAAAATTGTGCAGAAGTGACGTGAGGCTGCAGTTTGAGGACGGAGTCGAGTCTGTGAGGCTGAAACAATATTCAGGTTTGTTTTTTATTATTATTACTATTATTATTATTTTTTTAGTCATTGAAATTGTCGCCTGTTCACAGTAGAACTGAGGAATAATTCCATCATTGTGTGTCAGGTTTTTTTATCTATCTATTGTGCAAACACTGAGATGTAACGTCTATAATCACTTTGAATGTTTGACCTCAGATATAAGAAATATTTCTCTCTTTAATATGCGTTTGTTGTTGTTTTTTCACGTCTATGAAAATGTTTTCTCATTTTTATTTAGAAGAAAAAACAGCTACCTTTAATTCACTTGTCCATCTTTGATCTTACCTTTAATAACTGCAATATTTATTACAATATTAATCAATTAAAAAAGAGGATATAATTATCATAACGTAACAATAATAGTTTTGGCCATGTTGTTTACAAATTTAATCAGAAATAAAATTCAAATGAACACAATGGAGTCAAATGTTTGTCAATAAATGTGGCATTGTGGGTAATGTAGGATTCAGTCAGTCTTCAGCCAATTTATTAGAAATTGGGTCTTTAAATTCATAACAAGGCTTTTTGTTTATAGAAACAGTTTTCTGATAAATTAGAAAAAAATAAAAGTTTTTGTGTCTGTCAGCTGATAATGTTCATAAACAGTCTACTATTTGTCTTAGTTTTGATTCAGAGGATACAGAAAAACTAAAAATGGTTAAAATAAACAGGTGTAAATTGTATGATGCTGTGTGTGTGGAGTTGATTCTTGTGCCAAAGAAAAGTTTGTTTACTCACTGGTTATTGAAATCTCAGGAAGTTGTAGCTTTGGCTTTATCTTGAGACACTGTCCTCGGGAAAGAGCAGCTTACTTTCTCCAGGCAGCAACTCCTGAAAAACCACAAACAAACACTAATAAACCATCTATCATTTCCTTTAAAAGTCCATGTTGTTTCTAAAATACTGACTGAAAAAAACATGTTCTCAGCACTTTTTTTTCTCACATGTGCCCAAATGTGGATGCAAAGAAGCTAACTAGCAAAAGCTAGCAAAAGACAACAATTTATAACCATATGTACATAAAATAATTAAAATGGTTTCAATCACTGACTGTAAAACAGCTTCACACCAATAAAAAATAGAATATTCTCTTCCAGAGCAGAGACTCTTAGGTAGCATTCTGGGAACTCAAGCTAGCAGGTGTGTCAGATTAACTAATTGATGATCAGCTGCTTTTAATTTGTAGATTATTATAATTAAGTGGACATTGAAGTATTTTTACATGTATGTTATACTTACAAACTCATTTACAGCAGGTGGCGCACTCTCTCACTCAACTGCTCAGTCTTTTGCTAAGTGGCTAAAATCAGTGTTTTCAGACGTGGCAAACACTCATTTGCATTATTCGATTTCATTACTTGTTCAGACGAGTCATGTCGGTCAACTCTGGTTCCTCCAACACCACCTACACCTGTTTCCACCGCACAGACACCCAGATCCTCTCCACCACCTTCTGCATCACCAAAATGGTCCTCGTCCTTCCTCTCTACGCCCTCGTCATCTTCGTGGGTCTCCAAAGGCGGCGACTGCAGCGCTCTGATGCTTCAGTGAGCCACTCTGACTTCTTCACGTACAACATGGTCGCAGTGGAGATGATGAGCCTGCTCGAGTCCATGCTCACCTGCAGTATGACCTTCACAGGTTCTCGCTCTTTTTACCTGGGCACTGTTTACATGTTTTTCTTGTACTTCCCTGGAATGTTGTATTACCACTGCTTGACCTGCGTTGAGCGCTACGTGGCCGTGGTTTTCCCCATCACTTACATGAACCTGCGGAGGAGGAACACCGTCAGAATCATACGCATCTGCACTGTGACTGGTTGTCTGATCTCCACTGGATGCACCTTGGTCACGGCTGTGTTCATCCCCATTTCATCTATCATCTTTTTGGTCTCCCTCTTATTCGTGGCCTCCACCGTGGTCTCCTTCTGCAGCGTCTCGGTTCTCTACGTTCTCAAACGTCCAGGGCCGGGCGACGGGGACCGGGCTGACCAATCAAAGAGGAGAGCCTTCTACACCATCATGGCCATCATGGGAGCCATTTTGATGTGGATGACAGGGATGCTGTTTAACTATGGCTTTTTCATATTTGGTGGTGAATTTTATGTGAACCGGTCCTGTTTGATCTTCACATCGACTTCCTTCATCTCTCTGCCGTCCAGTCTGGTGTTGCCGCTGCTGTTTCTGCACAGAGCAGGAAAACTGCCGTGTTGCTCGTACAACTCTGAATAGAAGTCGTGGTCCGACCCAGAACTCGGCATCACCAGTGGAATCAACAACTGCTGTGTGCTGTGATGATAAAATCACTGATTTTCTCTTTGGACTTTGGTGTGGGAGAGTGAGTGGTTTACAAACTTCACTTTCCTGTTGGAAAATCCTCAGTCAGTGCTGACTATATAAAATATACTTACATTTTATTATTACTATTTCTTTGAGAAGAGAAACCTATATATTATACATGTTCAGTATATAAATATATATAATGCATGAAAATGATATAAGTAATAAAATCACATGGTCACAGACTTGTTTATACAAACACCTTTACTGTATAATGTACAGACGCTCACTGAATTACCATGTGTTTTGAATTGCAAATTCATATTTGATATTTGGTCATAAAATTGTGCAGAAGTGACGTGAGGCTGCAGTTTGAGGACGGAGTCGAGTCTGTGAGGCTGAAACAATATTCAGGTTTGTTTTTTATTATTATTACTATTATTATTATTTTTTTAGTCATTGAAATTGTCGCCTGTTCACAGTAGAACTGAGGAATAATTCCATCATTGTGTGTCAGGTTTTTTTATCTATCTATTGTGCAAACACTGAGATGTAGCGTCTATAATCACTTTGAATGTTTGACCTCAGATATAAGAAATATTTCTCTCTTTAACACGCGTTTGTTGTTGTTTTTTCACGTCTATGAAAATGTTTTCTCATTTTTATTTAGAAGAAAAAACAGCTACCTTTAATTCACTTGTCCATCTTTGATCTTACCTTTAATAACTGCAATAATATTTATTACAATATTAATCAATTGAAAAAGAGGATATAATTATCATAATGTAACAATAATAGTTTTGGCCATGTTGTTTACAAATTTAATCAGAAATAAAATTCAAATGAACACAATGGAGTCAAATTTTTGTCAATAAATGTGGCATTGTGGGTAATGTAGGATTCAGTCAGTCTTCAGCCAATTTATTAGAAATTGGGGCTTTAAATTCATTACAAGGCTTTTTGTTTATAGAAACAGTTTTCTGATAAATTAGAAAAAAAAAAAAAGTTTTTGTGTCTGTCAGCTGATAATGTTCATAAACAGTCTACTATTTGTCTTAGTTTTGATTCAGAGGATACAGAAAAACTAAAAATGGTTAAAATAAACAGGTGTAAATTGTATGATGCTGTGTGTGTGGAGTTGATTCTTGTGCCAAAGAAAAGTTTGTTTACTCACTGGTTCTTGAAATCTCAGGAAGTTGTAGCTTTGGCTTTATCTTGAGACACTGTCCTCGGGAAAGAGCAGCTTACTTTCTCCAGGCAGCAACTCCTGAAAAACCACAAACAAACACTAATAAACCATCTATCATTTCCTTTAAAAGTCCATGTTGTTTCTAAAATACTGACTGAAAAAAACATGTTCTCAGCACTTTTTTTTCTCACATGTGCCCAAATGTGGATGCAAAGAAGCTAACTAGCAAAAGCTAGCAAAAGACAACAATTTATAACCATATGTACATAAAATAATTAAAATGGTGTCAATCACTGACTGTAAAACAGCTTCACACCAATAAAAAATAGAATATTCTCTTCCAGAGCAGAGACTCTTAGGTAGCATTCTGGGAACTCAAGCTAGCAGGTGTGTCAGATTAACTAATTGATGATCAGCTGCTTTTAATTTGTAGATTATTATAATTAAGTGGACATTGAAGTATTTTTACATGTATGTTATACTTACAAACTCATTTACAGCAGGTGGCGCACTCTCTCACTCAACTGCTCAGTCTTTTGCTAAGTGGCTAAAATCAGTGTTTTCAGACGTGGCAAACACTCATTTGCATTATTCGATTTCATTACTTGTTCAGACGAGTCATGTCGGTCAACTCTGGTTCCTCCAACACCACCTACACCTGTTTCCACCGCACAGACACCCAGATCCTCTCCACTATGTTAGGTATCACCAAAATGGTCCTCGTCCTTCCTCTCTACGCCCTCGTCATCTTCGTGGGTCTCCAAAGGCGGCGACTGCAGCGCTCTGATGCTTCAGTGAGCCACTCTGACTTCTTCACGTACAACATGGTCGCAGTGGAGATGATGAGCCTGCTCGAGTCCATGATCACCTGCAGTATGACCTTCACAGGTTCTCGCTCTTTGTACCTGGGCGCTGTTTACATGTTTTTCTTGTACTTCCCTGGAATGTTGTATTACCACTGCTTGACCTGCGTTGAGCGCTACGTGGCCGTGGTTTTCCCCATCACTTACATGAACCTGCGGAGGAGGAACACCGTCAGAATCATACGCATCTGCACTGTGACTGGTTGTCTGATCTCCACTGGATGCACCTTGGTCACGGCTGTGTTCATCCCCATTTCATCTCTCATCTTTTTGGTCTCCCTCTTATTCGTGGCCTCCACCGTGGTCTCCTTCTGCAGCGTCTCGGTTCTCTACGTTCTCAAACGTCCAGGGCCGGGCGACGGGGACCGGGCTGACCAATCAAAGAGGAGAGCCTTCTACACCATCATGGCCATCTTGGGAGCCATTTTGTTGTCGATGACAGGGATGCTGTTGTACTTTGGCTTTGTTACGTTTGGTGGTGAATTTTATGTGAACCGGTCCTGTTTGATCTTCATATCGACTTCCTTCATCTCTCTGCCGTCCAGTCTGGTGTTGCCGCTGCTGTTTCTGCACAGAGCAGGAAAACTGCCGTGTTGCTCGTACAACTCTGAATAGAAGTCGTGGTCCGACCCAGAACTCGGCATCACCAGTGGAATCAACAACTGCTGTGTGCTGTGATGTTAAAATCACTGATTTTCTCTTTGGACTTTGGTGTGGGAGAGTGAGTGGTTTACAAACTTCACTTTCCTGTTGGAAAATCCTCAGTCAGTGCTGACTATATCAAATATACTTACATTTTATTATTACTATTTCTTTGAGAAGAGAAACCTATATATTATACATGTCCAGTATATAAATATATATAATGCACGAAAATGATATAAGTAATAAAATCACATGGTCACAGACTTGTTTATACAAACACCTTTACTGTATAATGTACAGACGCTCACTGAATTACCATGTGTTTTGAATTGCAAATTCATATTTGATATTTGGTCATAAAATTGGGCAGAAGTGACGTGAGGCTGCAGTTTGAGGACGGAGTCGAGTCTGTGAGGCTGAAACAATATTCAGGTTTGTTTTTTATTATTATTACTATTATTATTATTTTTTTAGTCATTGAAATTGTCGCCTGTTCACAGTAGAACTGAGGAATAATTCCATCATTGTGTGTCAGGTTTTTTTATCTATCTATTGTGCAAACACTGAGATGTAACGTCTATAATCACTTTGAATGTTTGACCTCAGATATAAGAAATATTTCTCTCTTTAATACGCGTTTGTTGTTTTTTCACGTCTATGAAAATGTTTTCTCATTTTTATTTAGAAGAAAAAACAGCTACCTTTAATTCACTTGTCCATCTTTGATCTTACCTTTAATAACTGCAATATTTATTACAATATTAATCAATTAAAAAAGAGGATATAATTATCATAATGTAACAATAATAGTTTTGGCCATGTTGTTTACAAATTTAATCAGAAATAAAATTCAAATGAACACAATGGAGTCAAATTTTTGTCAATAAATGTGGCATTGTGGGTAATGTAGGATTCAGTCAGTCTTCAGCCAATTTATTAGAAATTGGGGCTTTAAATTCATAACAAGGCTTTTTGTTTATAGAAACAGTTTTCTGATAAATTAGGAAAAAAAAAAAAGTTTTTGTGTCTGTCAGCTGATAATGTTCATAAACAGTCTACTATTTGTCTTAGTTTTGATTCAGAGGATACAGAAAAACTAAAAATGGTTAAAATAAACAGGTGTAAATTGTATGATGCTGTGTGTGTGGAGTTGATTCTTGTGCCAAAGAAAAGTTTGTTTACTCACTGGTTCTTGAAATCTCAGGAAGTTGGAGCTTGGGCTTTATCTTGAGACACTGTCCTCGGGAAAGAGCAGCTTACCTTCTCCAGGCAGCAACTCCTGAAAAACCACAAACAAACACTAATAAACCATCTATCATTTCCTTTAAAAGTCCATGTTGTTTCTAAAATACTGACTGAAAAAAACATGTTCTCAGCACTTCTTTTTTCTCACATGTGCCCAAACGTGGCTGCAAAGAAGCTAACTAGCAAAAGCTAGCAAAAGTCAACAATTTATAACCATATGTACATAAAATAATTAAAATGGTGTCAGTCACTGACTGTAAAACAGCTTCACACCAATAAAAAATAGAATATTCTCTTCCAGAGCAGAGACTCTTAGGTAGCATTCTGGGAACTCAAGCTAGCAGGTGTGTCAGATTAACTAATTGATGATCAGCTGCTTTTAATTTGTAGATTATTATAATTTAGTGGACATTGAAGTGTTTTTACATGTATGTTATACTTACAAACTCATTTACAGCAGGTGGCGCACTCTCTCACTCAACTGCTCAGTCTTTTGCCAAGTGGCTAAAATCAGTGTTTTCAGACGTGGCAAACACTCATTTGCATTATTCGATTTCATTACTTGTTCAGACGAGTCATGTCGGTCAACTCTGGTTCCTCCAACGGCACCTACACCTGTTTCCAGAGCAGAGACACCCAGATCCCCCTCACCATCTTGTGCATCACCAAAATGGTCCTCGTCCTTCCTCTCTACGCCCTCGTCATCTTCGTGGGTCTCCAAAGGCGGCGACTGCAGCGCTCTGATGCTTCAGTGAGCCACTCTGACTTCTTCACGTACAACATGGTCGCAGTGGAGATGATGAGCCTGCTCGAGTCCATGATCACCAGCAGTATGACCTTCGTCGATTCTCCGTCTCTGTTCATGGGCTCACATTACACGTTTTGCTCGTCCTTCCCAGGAATGTTGTATTACCACTGCTTGACCTGCGTTGAGCGCTACGTGGCCGTGGTTTTCCCCATCACTTACATGAACCTGCGGAGGAGGAACACCGTCAGAATCATACGCATCTGCACTGTGACTGGTTGTCTGATCTCCACTGGATGCACCTTGGTCACAGCTGTGTTCATACCCAGGTCAATTCATATCTTTTTGGACTCCATCTTATTCATCACCTTCACCGTGGTCTCCTTCTGCAGCGTCTCGGTTCTCTATGTTCTCAAACGTCCAGGGCCGGGCGACGGGGACCGGGCTGACCAATCAAAGAGGAGAGCCTTCTACACCATCATGGCCATCATGGGAGCCATTTTGTTGTCGATGACAGGGATGCTGTTGTACTTTGGCTTTGTTACGTTTGGTGGTGAATTTTATGTGAACCGGTACTGTTTACTCTATATATCGACTGTGTTCTTCTCTCTGCCGTCCAGTCTGGTGTTGCCTCTGCTGTTTCTGCACAGAGCAGGAAAACTGCCGTGTTGCTCGTACAACTCTGAATAGAAGTCGTGGTCCGACCCAGAACTCGGCATCACCAGTGGAATCAACAACTGCTGTGTGCTGTGATGTTAAAATCACTGATTTTCTCTATTGACTTTGGTGTGGGAGAGTGAGTGGTTTACAAACTTCACTTTCCTGTTGGAAAATCCTCAGTCAGTGCTGACTATATCAAATATACTTATATTTTTCCATTATTTCTTTGAGAAGAGAAACATAAACATATCCAGTATATAAATATATATAATGCATGAAAATTATATAAGAGTTTTAATAAAATCACATAAAATAAGAATTTCTCTTCGAATCAGCTGAATTATAATATTTTCATATATTTCTTCTCAAATATGATCAGAATAATAGTCACACAGGTGACTGTGTGGTCACAGACTTGTTTATACAAACACCTTTACTGTATAATCTACAGGCGCTCGCTGATTTACCATGTGTTTTAAATTGCAAATTCATATTTGCACTTGAAAATTGGGCAGAAGTGACGTGAGGCTGCAGTTTGAGGACAGAGTCGCGTCTGTGAGGCTGAAACAATATTCAGGTTTGTTTTTATTATTATTATTATTATTATTTTAGTCTTTGAAATTGATGCCTGTTCACAGTAGAACTGAGGAATAATTCCATCATCGTGTGTCAGGTTTTTTTTATCTATCTATTGTGCAAACACTGAGATGTAACGTCTATAATCACTTTGAATGTTTGACCTCAGATATAAGAAATATTTCTCTCTTTAACACGCGTTTGTTGTTGTTTTTTCACGTCTATGAAAATGTTTGAAACCAACAGTTTTCTCATTTTTATTTAGAAGAAAAAACAGCTACCTTTAATTCACTTGTCCATCTTTGATCTTACCTTTAATAACTGCAATAATATTTATTACATTATTAATAATTTAAAATAAAATAAAATTGCGATAATCATGTAACAATGTTTTTTTGTTTTTTTTACAATTTTCATTTGACTTGTCAGCTTTTGTATGAATACAAGAATAATTTTAAGGCTAAAAACACCCCAAATAATTACTATTAAAAGCAATTATACACTCAATACATATTTACTCGGGAAGTATATTGAATTTCTGCATCAACACCTTACTAAATGGACATTTAAAGATGCATTATTTTCTTTAATTCCTTTCTTTTTTAGTTTTGATTCAGAAATGGTTTAAATAAACAGGTGTAAAATGTTGTATATGATGCTGTGTGTGTGTAGTCGATTCTTGTGCCAAAGAAAAGTTTGTTTACTCACTGGTTCTTGAAATCTCAGGAAGTTGGAGCTTTGGCTTTATCTTGAGACACTGTCCTCGGGAAAGAGCAGCTTACTTTCTCCAGGCAGCAACTCCTGAAAAACCACAAACAAACACTAATAAACCATCTATCATTTCCTTTAAATGTCCATGTGTCCAAAATACTCACTGAAAAAAATCAAAAATCTTTCCTGGAAAGTGCATGTATGTCGCTGTGTCAATTAATTAATTGAAAAACTCTTGGACACAAACCTTCCCTCATATTAGCACGACCACACTTGTGAATAAAATCACTGAGATTTTCTATAAATGTCCACATTGTTATGTTGTGTCATAACATTTTAAAAGATATATTTCACTACTGACAGAGGGTGTGGAGAGAATCTATGTGGGCATTAAAGCCCTGCTATGTGTAAACTGTTCATTTACAAATACAACTTCTCATAAGTTAGCCACCATATATGCTCGCTAGCAACATCAGTTAGTAAATAAAGCCTCAAACACGAATACAACATCTATTATTTACTATAATCATGTTGTGTCTACATCAAAATCACAGCATAGTGTTTGCAACACACTCTTTTTTTCCTCTTCTACCCCACTATGAAGGAGAAGAAGCTAGCTAGCTAGATAGACGTGCAAGTCACTGTCTTGCTAACAACTTACTCACTGGTTCATGGAATCTCAGGAAGTTGTAGCTTGGGCTTTATAAAAATATCTTTGACACAAACCTTCCCTCATATAAGCACATCCACAAATGTGAATAAAATCACTTACTATAAATGTCCACATTTTATGTTGTGTCCATAGCTTAGTTAGCTGTCGGCATTTAAAAATAGCAGCTGTGAAGTTCAGTCAGTAACACTGTAAAAACAGCTCTGTCATGCTAATTAGCTCCATCAGGAAACAAATGCTGCGACAAACACCATTTGGACTCTCAATCATTTACTCTACATGTCATGTGACTATACATCATTAATATTCATCACGTTGTGTCCATGTACTCACTCAGGAAATCATCCAGAAGCTTGTTAGCTGCTAGCTATTAAAATCATGTTTCCAGCTCACACTCTTTTGTGCGTCTTAAAATGGCTGCTGTGAGAATTTAAAATGGCCGCTCAGAAGTTCAGTCGATAACTAACTGTCAAACTGCTTCAAACTACAACTCACTGTCACGCACTAACATGGTCACGTCATATAATTATAAAAGATATATTTCACTACTGACAGAGGGTGTGGAGAGAATCTATGTGGGAGTTATCAATCAGGAAGTTAGAAGAGGAAGAAAAAAGAGAGAATGAAGAAAAGAGAAAGAAAGACACAGTTGTAAGTGGCGCTGCTGGCGCAGATAATGATATAATCATAACATTAACAGTTACTGTCTAACTAACGGGGACACAGACAGCAGCTAACATTAGCGTCAGAATGCTAGCTGACGCTAACGCTAACTAGTAGAAGCAGTGCTTCAAAGGTGTTGATGAGGAATTTCCTGCTGTGAGTTTAGTAAGAAAACTATTTAACTTCTATACTTTATATTTTGTTTATAATGTGAGTTATTTACAGTGCAATGTAGTTTAAAAAAAAAGTTATTTACAGCATTTTATTTTTTCTATTTATTTATATCGTCTTATAATGTGTTTTTTTTTTTAACAATGTAATGTTTCTTTTTTACTACGTTTCTACTAAGTTTGTATAGGTTTTTACCAGTTATTTACAGTATTTTATTGGTCTTTACAGTTATATTTTCAAATACTTTAATTATCTCTCCGTTCCTACAACAATATAAAGAGAAAATTCGATTTTTTTGGCATATTTACGAATGGTAATTAATCGTGTTTAATCCACAGCTACCCTGTGATTAATCTGATTACAAAGGTAATCTTTTGACAGCCCTAGTATATACATAAAATAATAATAATATTAATAATAATGGTGCCAATCACTGACTGTGAAACAGCTTCACATGAATAAAAAAATAGGTTTTTACTTAGAATATTCTCTTCCAGAGCAGAGACTCTTAGGTAGCATTCTGGGAACTCAAGCTAGCAGGTGTGTCAGATTACCTTATTGTTGATCAGCTGCTTTTAATTTGCAGAATATTATAGTTAAGTGGACATTGAAGTGTTTTTACATGTGTGTTATACTTATAAACTCGTTTACAGCAGGTGGCGCACTCTCTCACTCAACTGCTCAGTCTTTTGCTAAGTGGCTAAAATCAGTGTTTTTAGACGTGGCAAACATTCATTTGTATTATTCTATTTCATTTCTTCTTCAGACGAGTCATGTCGGTCAATTCTGGTTCCTCCAACGGCACCTACACCTGTTTCCAGAGCACAGACAACCAGATCCTCTCCACCACCTTCTTCATCACCAAAATGGTCCTCGTCCTTCCTCTCTACGCCCTCGTCATCTTCGTGGGTCTCCAAAGGCGGCGACTGCAGCGCTCTGATGCTTCAGTGAGCCACTCTGACTTCTTCACGTACAACATGGTCCCAGTGGAGATGATGAGCCTGCTCGAGTCCATGATCACCTGCAGTGTGACCTTCACAGGTTATTGGTCTCTGCACCGGGGCGCTTTTTATACGGTGTTTTTGTCCTTCCCAGGAATGTTGTATTACCACTGCTTGACCTGCGTTGAGCGCTACGTGGCCGTGGTTTTCCCCATCACTTACATGAACCTGCGGAGGAGGAACACCGTCAGAATCATACGCATCTGCACTGTGACTGGTTGTCTGATCTCCACTGGATGCGCCTTGGTCACAGCTGTGTTCATCCCCTGTTCATCTCTCATCTTTTTGGTCTCCCTCTTATTCGTGGCCTTCACCGTGGTCTCCTTCTGCAGCGTCTCGGTTCTCTACGTTCTCAAACGTCCAGGGCCGGGCGACGGGGACCGGGCTGACCAATCAAAGAGGAGAGCCTTCTACACCATCGTGGCCATCATGGGAGCCATTTTGATGTGGATGACGGGGATGCTGTTGAACTATGGCTTGGTTATGTTTGGTGGTGAATTTTATGAGAACCGGTCCTGTTTGATCTTCACATCGACTTCCTTCATCTCTCTGCCGTCCAGTCTGGTGTTGCCACTGCTGTTTCTGCACAGAGCAGGAAAACTGCCGTGTTGCTCGTACAACTCTGAATAGAAGTCGTGGTCCGACCCAGAACTCGGCATCACCAGTGGAATCAACAACTGCTGTGTGCTGTGATGTTAAAATCACTGATTTTCTCTTTGGACTTTGGTGTGGGAGAGTGAGTGGTTTACAAACTTCACTTTCCTGGTGGAAAATCCTCAGTCAGTGCTGACTATATCAAATATACTTACATTTTTTTTATTATTTCTTTGAGAAGAGAATCATATATTATACATGTTCAGTATATACATATATATAATGCATGGAAATTATATAAGAGTCATAATAAAATCACATAAAATCTGAATTTCTATATATTCAGAATAATAGTCACACAGGTGACTGTGTGGTCACAGACTTGTTTATACAAACACCTTTACTGTATAATCTACAGGCGCTCGCTGATTTACCATGTGTTTTAAATTGCAAATTCATATTTGCACTTGAAAATTGGGCAGAAGTGACGTGAGGCTGCAGTTTGAGGACGGAGTCGAGTCTGTGAGGCTGAAACAATATTCAGGTTTGTTTTTTATTATTTTATCTTTTGAAATTGTCGCCTGTTCACAGTAGAACTGAGGAATAATTCCATCACCGTGTGTCAGGTTTTTTATCTATCTATTGTGCAAACACTGAGATGTTAACGTCTATAATTACTTTGAATGTTTGACCTCAGATATAAGAAATATTTCTCTCTTTAACACGCGTTTGTTGTTGTTTTTTCACGTCTATGAAAATGACGTTTGTTGTTTTCTCATTTTTATTTAGAAGAAAAAGCAGCGACCTTTAATTCACGTGTCCATCTTTGATCTTACCTTTAATAACTGCAATAATATTTATTACAATATTAATCAATTAAAAGAAGATATAATTGTGAAAATAATGTAACAATGTTTTTGTTTTTTTAAAGTAATTAAACATAAAATAAAACAAGTGGCATTATGGGTGATGTAGGATTCATGAAGAAATTGGGGCTTTAAATTCACAACAAGGCTTTTTGTTTATAGAAACAGTTTTTGATGAATTAGAAATAAAGAAAATGTTTTGTATTGTCCACCAGCTGATAAGGTTCCTACACATTCTCATGTTAAATGTTATTAACTATCGTCTTCATTGATTTATATATCGGTTTAATGTGGACAGAGCTGTTTTTATTCTCATTTGACTTGTCAGCTTTTGTATGAATAAAATGATTTAAAACACCCCAAATAATTACTATACACTCGATAAATATTTATTTGAGAAAAACATTTAATTTCTGCATCAACACCTTACTAAATGGACATTTAAAGATGAATTATTTTCTTTTATTCCTTTCTTTTTTAGTTTTGATTCAGACATGGTTGAAATAAACAGGTGTTCAATGTTGTATATGATGCTGTGTGTGTGGAGTCGATTCTTGTGCCAAAGAAAAGTTTGTTTACTCACTGGTTTAAGGAATCACAGGAAGTTGTAGCTTGGGCTTTATCTTGAGACACTGTCCTCGGGAAAGAGCAGCTTACTTTCTCCAGGCAGCAACTCCTGAAAAACAACAAACAAACACTAATTAACTAAATAATAGCAGCTGTGAAGTTCAGTCAGTAACACTGTAAAAACAGCTCTGTCATGCTAATTAGCATCATCAGGAAACAAATGCTGCGACAAACTCCATTTGGACTCTCAATCATTTACTCTACATGTCATGTGACTATACATCATTAATATTCATCATGTTGTGCCCATGTACTCACTCAGGAAATCATCCAGAAGCTTGTTAGCTGCTAGCTATTAAAATCATGTTTTCAGCTCACACTCTTTTGTGTGTCTTAAAATGGCTGCTGTGAGAATTTAAAATGGCCGCTCAGAAGTTCAGTCGATAACTAACTGTCAAACTGCTTCAAACTACAACTCACTGTCACGCACTAACATGGTCACGTCATATAATTATAAAAGATATATTTCACTACTGACAGAGGGTGTGGAGAGAATCTATGTGGGTTTTAAAGCCCTGCTGTGTGTAAACACACAAATATCACAAATACAACTTCTCATAAGTTAGCCACCATATATGCTCACTAGCAACATCAGTTAGTAAATAAAGCCTCAAACATGAATACAACATCTATTATTTACTATAATCATGTTGTGTCTACATCAAAATCACAGCATAGTGTTTGCAACACACTCTTTTTTCCTCTTCTACCCCACTATGAAGGAGAAGAAGCTAGCTAGCTAGATAGAAGTGCAAGTCACTGTCATGCTAACAACTTACTCACTGGTTCATGGAATCTCAGGAAGTTGTAGCTTGGGCTTTGTCTAAAATCTTTGACACAAACCTTCCCTCATATTAGCACGTCCACAAATGTGAATAAAATCACTTACTATAAATGTCCACATTGTTATGTTGTGTCCATAGCTTAGTTAGCTGTCGGCATTTAAAATAGCAGCTGTGAAGTTCAGTCAGTAACACTGTAAAAACAGCTCTGTCATGCTAATTAGCATCATCAGGAAACAAATGCTGCGACAAACACCATTTGGACTCTCAATCATTTACTCTACATGTCATGTGACTATACATCATTAATATTCATCACGTTGTGTCCATGTACTCACTCAGGAAATCATCCAGAAGCTTGTTAGCTGCTAGCTATTAAAATCATGTTTCCAGCTCACACTCTTTTGTGTGTCTTAAAATGGCTGCTGTGAGAATTTAAAATGGCCGCTCAGAAGTTCAGTCGATAACTAACTGTCAAACTGCTTCAAACTACAACTCACTGTCACGCACTAACATGGTCACGTCATATAATTAGTAAGTTAGCCACCATATATGATCACTAGCAACATCAGTTCGTAAATAAAGCCTCAAACATGAATACAACATCTATTATTTACTATAATAATGTTGTGTCTACATCAATATCACAGCATAGTGTTTGCAACACACTCTTTTTTCCTCTTCTACCCCACTATGAAGGAGAAGAAGCTAGCTAGCTAGCTTACTCAGTCACTGTCAAACAGCTAAGAAGTGCAAGTCACTGTCCTGCTAACTACCAATGTCAGCTAACAAACACAGCCACAAAAACAATGACCTTGATGTAATTAAGTATAAACTCTATGTTTTTAAATATTCCTCACACAATACTCATGTTCTCAGCAATTCTTTTTTTCTCACACGTACCCAAATGTGGAGGCAAAGAAGCTAACAAGCTTTAGATAACAAAAGACAACATTTAATATGATAAATAATAATAATAATAACATGGTTTAACTGACTGTAAAACAGCTTCACACCAATGAAAAATAGGTTTTTTACTTACAACAGTATATTCTCTTCCAGAGACTCGTTGATAGCATTCTGAGAACTCAAGCTAGCAGGTTTGTCATAGCTGACCAGCTGCTTTTAATTTGTAGAATATTTTAGCCGCACATGCTAACTATCGAACACAGCTACAACAGCTCGCTAGATGCATACTGATGTTAACTAACTGTTATTAAACTTGGTATTTACATGATTTACTTTGTTTTTATGTATAACTTTCATATGCCACTTTATTAGGTACACCTGTTTAATGCTGTACAGGAAGCGTAGCGGTGCCTCATGTTAGCTTTGTTATATTTTGCAGTCACTCTAAATAATGAGCACATTTCGTCAACTCTGTGTGTCGTACGATTGTTGATTTAACACATTTGTCTTTGTCTGGGTTACCTTGCTGGTTCCTGGTTTGGCCAAAAGATGAGAACAAGGGCGGAGCCTGGCTAAATACAGAGGCCCTGAGATTGGACCTAACCAAGAGCTAACAGGCACGGGGGGGATT
This sequence comes from Microchirus variegatus, assembly GCF_963457635.1. Taxonomy (NCBI): domain Eukaryota; kingdom Metazoa; phylum Chordata; class Actinopteri; order Pleuronectiformes; family Soleidae; genus Microchirus; species Microchirus variegatus. The sequence continues at coordinate 44,335,382 of NC_139803.1, forward strand.
AATTGTGTTTTCTATTGAGAGTAGTTATTGTGTGTGTTTAGTTTCCCCTCTCGTTTTAAAATGGTCTGATCAGCCAGTATATATGTTCCTCCTGTGTCAGGTCAGTTTGTTGAGTTAAGTGTAAAGAGAGTAAAGTAAATGTGGCCAGATTTCGGTTTTAGTGTAATTTGAACAGATCTGGCCAAATTATGCTCTCGTGTGAGGGATTAAAATATGTGATTTTAACATCACTGGACACATCAAAGTCTTCCCGATTTAAGTAAGTATCAAAATATTTTATATATTTGAGCCAATACTAAAACGTGACGTCGACAGACTGCCGGCCACTGATTGGTCAGAGAGCGCGACGTCCGACACAAGAATCTAACCCAACAATGACAAACTATAGAACAGTTAAAAAAACTTGTGCGTTAAACTCGAACTTTTAGAAAGGACATTTCAATGAAGTAATGGAAGACGACGTGCCAGATACTGATCCGAGTCGAGCCGAGTCGTTCTGGAACTGTGTCGTGGAAAAGGGCCGATAGTTTCAGTGGGGAACTGAAAACACTTTTTTAACACAATTTAAATGATATTGAGTCATCACTGGCCATTTAAAGTAGGACACACAACAGACTGGGACGGACTATATGAGCTCGGCCTGGCAAACACGATTCTTTTTAAGGATTCAAGTTATTCTGTGTCACTCGACCGATCCGGGTTATGCGAGTCACTTGAGTCAGTTTTGCGAAATCGCCAAGAAAACTCAGTCCTAGTTTATTTATTGTATTAACTTAGTGTAGCATAATGTATAGGCTTTCAATGTAGACATAGAAACAGAGAACTGCCCACAGTAAATAAATTATTAGGCTATTATTATAAGCCTATTATTATTATTATTAGGCTATTTAAAGACGACGTAATTTTTATATTCTACATCTATACACCAAACCTAGGCCTATAACCTATAAACATGCCATTTCCGAAGTGAAAGTCTGGCTTTTGTTGTGGAGTTGCTGTTCAAACTGACTCGTGGAGGATTAGCCGACTTACTCTCGTCTGCTAGCAAACGGATCCACTCATGACGTAACGTAGACGGCTGATTCGCGCAACTCGACCGGTTCGAGACTCGACCGACTCACTGACTCAAGACTCGACCGACTCACTGACTCAAGACTCGACCGACTCACCGACTCAAGACTCGACCGACTCAAGACTCGACCGACTCCAGACTCGACCGACTCAAGACTCCACTGGCTCAAGACTCGACCGACTCAAGACTCGACCGACTCAAGACTCCACTGACTCAAGACTCGACCGACTCAAGACTCGACCGACTCAAGACTCGACCGACTCCAGACTCGACCGACTCAAGACTCCACTGACTCAAGACTCGACCGACGCAAGACTCGACCGACGCAAGACTCCACTGACTCAAGACTCCGCCGACTCAAGACTCGACCGACTCAAGACTCGAGTTCTGTTTCCGGCTCTGCAGGAAGTTCCTATCTCGGACTCGAGTTGACTTGTGGAGTTGTGGTTGCCTACGAAATTATAAGTTATCCAACTTTTGGCAGCTAAGACGGCTAGGACTAGTAGCTAATGTTGCCAGATGTGTGTGTGTGACGCTGTTTTCATTTTAAATGAAATCGTAGTAGGACTCGACTGATCCGTGTTAATGATGCTAGAGTTGCGACTCATGGGTTCATTTCAAGACACGGGTGAAAGATCCGATTGAATCAGGACTGAACCATCTCTTCTATAAGCCCCTGGGCCGGGTAGACCCGTTCAGTAATGACAACAGACATCGTTGTTAATTGGTAGAATTTGAAAGTTCAACCATAAAACACCTTATGACAGTTTTAAACACTGGCGCGAGTGACTGGAATTCAAACTCCATGTCTTTTGTTTCTCTTCCAGATATGCCGTGTTTGTCCTCCAACAGCTCCCTTGTCTCTGACACCTTTGCCTGTCTCTCCTCTTTACAATTAAACTTGTTTGGCATCGCTTTCATCTTCCTCCTCCTCCCTCTCTGCCTCCTCATCCTCTACCTGGGCCTCCAGCGATGGCGTTCCTCGTCGGCGACGGCATCATCGGTGAGTCACTCCGACGCGTTCACCTTCCACCTGGTCTTCATCGAGCTGACGACTGTCGCCGGCTGGATTCTCAACCTCTGCAGCACCTTCACGTTAACCTGCACCATGATGCGCGAAAGTCTCCTTCCAATATCCTTCAACATACTGGGGGAGATGTGCTTTCAGATCCTCACCTGTTTGGAGCATTACCTGGCTGTGGTCCAACCCATCACCTACCTTAGCCTGAAACGACCGCGAGGGATTCGAATCAGAAACGTCGCCATCGCGTGCATTTGGGTTTTGTCCTTCGTGTCGGTCTATCTGGTGTTCCTCGACCCCTACCTTTATTCACTGTGTATATCAAGTATGTCCTTGGTCTCCATTACCTTCTTGACCCTCTCCGTGCTCCACGTTCTGATTCGTCCAGGACCTGGAGAACAGGCCGCTGACCGGGAGAGGGTTCACCGGACCAAGCAGCGGGCGTTCTACACCACTGTTGCCGTTCTGGTTCTGCTGCTGTTGAAGTTGTCCGGGCATTTCGCTTTGTCCTCATTGGGTCTGGGAGGAATGTACGGCTGTACACCGTTTGTGGTTGCGTTCTGGCTCAGTCTTCCTTCCAGTCTCTTGTTACCGGTTCTGTTTCTACTCAGAGCTGCAGGAACAAGTGTGTGCTGTAAGAAAAGGTCGATGAGACCAGAGTAGCAGGAATGTTGTGGTAAGGTTCGGTTTGGTGCAGTACGGTTTTGAACGGTAAAGTCCTAAATACCCTAAAACCCTAACTCTGGGCCAGGCTTGCGAGTTTCGACTGACAACAGTACCTTAGAGGGATAGTTCGCAATTTTGGACATAAGACCTATTTTCCAACTCAGCCGGTGTGATGGAGACGTCTGGAGACGTTTTCAAGAAATTTCGTTCAGTTCTTCTAGTTGCCGAGTTCGCTGGTGCTATGGCTAGCGCAAGTCAATGGTGCAAGCTAGCATGGCCTTAGGAACACACATACCGACTCCACAGTGCACCCGGGGAAAATCAGTTGTAACGGCAGACTATTGATGTACATATCTGTGTTGATAGAATAATATTTGAAACAAAACTAACCTAGCATCACAGGAAATTTTGAGGGACTACTTTCTCAGCGCGCTGCTGCTGTTGCGACGTTGGTTTTATTTCAAACATTCTATCAACACAGATATGTACGTCAATAGTCTGCCGTTACGATCGATTTGCCTCGGGTGCACTGTGGAGTCGCTATGAGTGTTTCTAATGCCATGCTAGCAGGTACCATTGACTTGAGCTAGCCATAGCATCAGCGAACTCGGCAACTAGAAGAACTGAAAGAAATTTCTTGAAAACGTCTCCATCACATCGCAGAAAATGATGTTCCGCACTGCAACGAACCGACCGCTCCACGCGGTGTAAACACCTTAAGCCGCGTTTCCATCACAGTACGGTTTGGAACGGTAAAGCCTTGAGTCAGGCTTGCTTTTTTTCGACGGAGAACACTACCGTTACTTGGTAGGCGAGGTGTGCGCTGTGCTGGACGGCTGTGCCAGCGAGGGCAACGCTGCGCCGACAACGGATAACGACATCAATCGCGACGCAATGCGTTGTTCGCGTTTGATGCTAACAACTGCGCGGTTTGTCGTTGTTTCGTTCCTCAACAAGACGCCAAGCTTAGAATAGAATGCGGACGTTAAAGAAATGCCAATTCCAAGGGAGGGCTGCTTAGATGTCGCCCAATCAGCTGGCTGTTATAGCTCTAGCTCTGCCCATAGCGTACCTTACCATTACTCTACGGTTATTTTGGTTATTATGGAAACGCAACATTAGAGGCCGTATGACTATAACTATTTTTTTTTAAGTGTAGGTTGACACACTTTTCCAACACAATGCTGACGTTTGTAAACCACTCACTCTCCCACACCAAAGTCACTCACTCTCCCACACCAAAGCCCATAGAGTAAACCAGTGATTTTAACATCACAGCACACAGGAGTTCACAGGAGTTGTTGATCCACTGCTGCCTCCATCACTACGTTCCAATGTATTATTTTGTTAAATAATACATTGCTTTTAAAAACCTTTGTTCAAGTTAACTTCAGTGACACAAAGTGACCACACGAGGCAGCAGAGGACCAGCAGCTCCTGTGTCCCTGTGAGCTAAAATCACTGGTTTTCTCTATGGGCTTTGGTGTGGGAGAGTGAGCGGTTTACAAACTTCAGTTTCAACAGTGAAATAAAGACGTGAACGTAACGTAGACGTATATGGATTAAGATTAACGTATATTTTGCTCTTATATTTAGAATCTGTTTTTTTTTGCTTTGTTTTGTTGTTTCTTTTATGTTAATTAGATTTTGTCAAACTGTTGTCAACAGTTTCTTTGGGGAAAAAGCATAAATTATATTTTTATATTATATATATATATATATTACATACTGTATTATATATATTATATTATATAATTATATTTGCATATAAACAATAGTGTGATTTGAATGTTTTTATTTTAAATAACTATTTTCCTCTCAGCTGACAAACTGAATATAAGTTTTAAATACTAACTAATATATTATATTGTGTGTCAGAGAATGTTACTTTTAAATGTTGTTAAATATGTTACAAAATAACTTATAATGTCAATTAATCCATGTACTGTGAAGGAAGTAACTTGTTAAAGTACGCAGAATAAAAACCATGTGCATGTTGTTTGGAATCTACACCTTTAGCATTTATTATATTTGAACTGAAATCAATCTGTGGTTGTGAATTTTACACAAGAGCAAATAGTATTAGCTCGTTAACGGCTAATTAAAGCAACATTAGGCTGTGATTTCATATTAAGACAAAGTTTTTATGAACAACTTATTTTTAGGCAAAAAAAACAACAGCCAACATTTCACAGAAACAAGGTTTATTTTAGTTTCCTGACATAAATGTTCTTTATTTAAAGGGTTTGAATGGATACAGTCAACTTACACCATGTCAGTGTAACATTTCTGCATTCATGTCTTTATTTACTATATATACTTATATATATACATGTAATATATGCAGCCTGGTTTCTCAAAGTAGGAAACAAACAAATGATGTTGTGACAAATGTTGTTGTTTGACAGTATGTAAATGAACTGAAACATAAAACCAGCCTTTATTCAAATATGACGGTCGTCACCTGTCGTCGTCCATCAAAACTGAAGTTGAGCTCATTAGCGTCGGCGACGGTCGCGGTGCTAAAGTTTGAGCTTTCAGAATCACAGCTTTACAGCTGAAACGATTCATCGATGAATCGATTATTGATCGATTACTGAATTGGTTGTCAACTATTTTGATCATCGATAATCGGTTTGAAGCTTTTTTTCATGATTAAAACCAGATTTCTGATCGTTTTAGCTTCTTAAATGTGAATATTTTCTTCGTTTCTTTGCTCCATAAACGAAGAAATCATTAAAACTGAATAATTTTGGTTGTGGACAAAAACAAAGACGTTCGAGAACATGATAATTTCCAGGTTTGACAAACACTGATCAACGTTTTCTGACATTTTATGCAACAGACGATTAATCGAGAAAATGATCTGCAGATTAATCGATTATGAAAATAGTCGTTAGTTACAGCTCTACACAGTTTCCTGCCAAAATGGTGTCGTTTTGTGTGCAGCTGCACTCTTAGAAATAAAAGTGCTAAGTAGAACCATGTGAGGTTCTTGGGCTTGTCCTCATAGGAGAACCATTTATGCCTTTTATAAAGGTTCTTACTGGAACCATTAGTGTTACCAAGAACCCTTTAAAAACCCTTCATCCAGGAAAGGGGTTTTAAAGGGTTCCCTGGATCAAAAAGGTTCTTACTGGAACCCTTAAGTGTTACCAAGAACCCCTTTAAGACCCTTCACCCAGGAAAGGGTTTTTAAAGGGTTCTCTGGATCAAAAAGGTTCTAACTGGAACCCTTAGTGTTACCAAGAACCCCTTTAAGACCCTTCATCCAGGAAAGGGGTTTTAAAGGGTTCTCTGGATCAAAAAGGTTCTTAGTGGAACCATTAGTGTTACCAAGAACCCCTTTAAAACCCTTCATCCAGGAAAAGGGTTTTAAAGGGTTCTCTGGATCAAAAAGGTTCTTACTGGAACCCTTAGTGTTACCAAGAACCCCTTTAAAACCCTTCATCCAGGAAAGGGGTTTTAAAGGGTTCTCTGGATCAAAAAGGTTCTTACTGGAACCCTTAGTGTTACCAAGAACCCCTTTAAAACCCTTCATCCAGGAAAGGGGTTTTAAAGGGTTCTCTGGATCAAAAAGGTTCTTACTGGAACCATTAGTGTTACCAAGAACCCTTTAAAAACCCTTCATCCAGGAAAGGGGTTTTAAAGGGTTCCCTGGATCAAAAAGGTTCTTACTGGAACCCTTAAGTGTTACCAAGAACCCCTTTAAGACCCTTCACCCAGGAAAGGGTTTTTAAAGGGTTCTCTGGATCAAAAAGGTTCTAACTGGAACCCTTAGTGTTACCAAGAACCCCTTTAAGACCCTTCATCCAGGAAAGGGGTTTTAAAGGGTTCTCTGGATCAAAAAGGTTCTTAGTGGAACCATTAGTGTTACCAAGAACCCCTTTAAAACCCTTCATCCAGGAAAAGGGTTTTAAAGGGTTCTCTGGATCAAAAAGGTTCTTACTGGAACCCTTAGTGTTACCAAGAACCCCTTTAAAACCCTTCATCCAGGAAAGGGGTTTTAAAGGGTTCTCTGGATCAAAAAGGTTCTTACTGGAACCCTTAGTGTTACCAAGAACCCCTTTAAGACCCTTCATCCAGGAAAGGGGTTTTAAAGGGTTCTCTGGATCAAAAAGGTTCTTAGTGGAACCATTAGTGTTACCAAGAAGGGGTTTAAAGGGTTCTCTGGATCAGAAAGGTTCCACTTGGAACCATTAGTGTTACCAAGAACCCTTTTAAAACCCTTCATCCAGGAAAAGGGTTTTAAAGGGTTCTCTGGATCAAAAAGGTTCTTACTGGAACCCTAAGTGTTACCAAGAACCCCTTTAAAACCCTTCATCCAGGAAAGGGGTTTTAAAGGGTTCTCTGGATCAAAAAGGTTCTTAGTGGAACCATTAGTGTTACCAAGAACCCTTGAAAAACAAATGGTTCCAGGTAGAACCTCAGCCCTTGTCGAAGAACACTTTTGGACGGCCGGTGTCACTCGTCTGCTCCGTCGGCGTCGTGTTTGAAACACGGCAGTTTCCCGGCGCGGTGCAGGAACAGCAGCGGCAGAACGTAGCTGCACGGCAAACAGAACCAGATCTGCGACAGCAGAACCGCGCAGTTGTAGTTCAGCGCCGCAGAGACCAACATGAAGCACAGCATCCCGCTCACCCTCAACATCACCGCACCGGTTATCACCGCGATGGTGTGGAAGGCCCGCCTCTTCAGCCGGTCCGCCCTGTCCCCGCCCCCTTCGCCGGGGCCCGGGCGAATCAGAGCGAGCAGAACAGTGAGGCTAAAGAACGCGGTGGCGGCGGCGGAGAGCGTCAGGATGATGATGACCGGGGTGGCCGGGATCACGGGGCTGAACATTAACATTAACCCCAGCCATCCACCGCAGAAACCCCAGACCAGCGCCGTGCTGATGTTGCGGAGTTTTACCCCGCCAGAATTACGCAAACCCAGGTAGAAGACGGGGTGAATGACGGCGAGGTATCGCTCGAGGCAGGTGAGCACGTGGAACAAGTTCTGTGCAGGTAAGAGGATGCAGAAGAGATAATTCCCCACCAGCTTTATCTTCACGACCTCAGCGTAGGCGCCGCCGACGTAGAAGCAGCAGCCGAGCACGCCGACCGACTCGATGGCCACGATGTTGTACGCGAAGAAGTCCGCGTTGCTGGTCGTCGCCGGGCGCCGTCCGGGGCGGCGCCGCCGCTGCTGCAGCCCCACGCGGAGGACGGAGACGCTGAGCGTCAGGAAGACGAGGAGGTAGGCGCACGACGCGGCGGCAAACGAGTGCGTGCCGACGGTGACCTCAGAGCAGGCGGGGGGCGGGGCCAAGGGGGGCGGGGCAGGGAGGAGCGACAGGTTGGAGGGGGGAGGGGCCGACGAGTTCACCAACATGTTAGAGGGAGGAGCTTGACGAGGAAGAGCGTGATGGGAGACGGAGAGAACGAGAGTTAATATAATAAACACAACGGTTTCACAAAACATCTTCTTAACGATATAGATTAGTTTTAACTGTGGTCGAATAAAATGATGACGAATAATCTGAGTCTACGTCACTTTGAGTCTATGATGTTTATGTCTTTATCTTCACTGTTAGACAGACTTAGAAATAAGAAATAATGAAAAAAATGTAAGTATATTTGATATAGTCAGCACTGACTGAGGATTTTCCACCAGGAAACTGAAGTTTGTAAACCACTCACGCTCCCACACCAAAGTCACTCACTCACTCTCCCACACCAAAGTCACTCACTCTCCCACACCAGTCACTCACTCTCCCACACCAAAGTCACTCACTCTCCCACACCAAAGTCACTCACTCTCCCACACCAAAGTCACTCACTCTCCCACACCAAAGTCACTCACTCACTCTCCCACACCAAAGTCACTCACTCACTCTCCCACACCAAAGTCACTCACTCTCCCACACCAGTCACTCACTCTCCCACACCAAAGTCACTCACTCTCCCACACCAGTCACTCACTCTCCCACACCAAAGTCACTCACTCTCCCACACCAGTCACTCACTCTCCCACGCCAAAGTCACTCACTCACTCTCCCACACCAAAGTCACTCACTCTCCCACACCAAAGTCACTCACTCTCCCACACCAAAGTCACTCACTCACTCTCCCACACCAAAGTCACTCACTCACTCACTCACTCTCTCACACCAAAGTCACTCACTCTCCCACACCAAAGTCACTCACTCTCCCACACCAAAGTCACTCACTCTCCCACACCAAAGTCACTCACTCTCTCACACCAAAGTCACTCACTCTCCCACACCAAAGTCACTCACTCTCTCACACCAAAGTCACTCACTCTCCCACACCAAAGTCACTCACTCTCCCACACCAAAGTCACTCACTCTCCCACACCAAAGTCACTCACTCACTCTCCCACACCAAAGTCACTCACTCTCCCACACCAGTCACTCACTCTCCCACACCAAAGTCACTCACTCTCCCACACCAAAGTCACTCACTCACTCTCCCACACCAAAGTCACTCACTCTCCCACACCAAAGTCACTCACTCTCCCACACCAAAGTCACTCACTCACTCTCCCACACCAAAGTCACTCACTCACTCTCCCACACCAAAGTCACTCACTCTCCCACACCAGTCACTCACTCTCCCACACCAAAGTCACTCACTCTCCCACACCAAAGTCACTCACTCTCCCACACCAGTCACTCACTCTCCCACACCAAAGTCACTCACTCTCCCACACCAGTCACTCACTCTCCCACACCAAAGTCACTCACTCTCCCACACCAGTCACTCACTCTCCCACACCAAAGTCACTCACTCTCCCACACCAGTCACTCACTCTCCCACACCAAAGTCACTCACTCTCCCACACCAGTCACTCACTCTCCCACACCAAAGTCACTCACTCACTCTCCCACACCAAAGTCACTCACTCTCCCACACCAAAGTCACTCACTCTCCCACACCAAAGTCACTCACTCACTCTCCCACACCAAAGTCACTCACTCACTCACTCACTCTCTCACACCAAAGTCACTCACTCTCCCACACCAAAGTCACTCACTCTCCCACACCAAAGTCACTCACTCTCCCACACCAAAGTCACTCACTCTCCCACACCAAAGTCACTCACTCACTCTCCCACACCAAAGTCACTCACTCTCCCACACCAAAGTCACTCACTCTCCCACACCAAAGTCACTCACTCTCCCACACCAAAGTCACTCACTCACTCACTCACTCTCTCACACCAAAGTCACTCACTCTCCCACACCAAAGTCACTCACTCTCCCACACCAAAGTCACTCACTCTCCCACACCAAAGTCACTCACTCTCCCACACCAAAGTCACTCACTCACTCTCCCACACCAAAGTCACTCACTCTCCCACACCAAAGTCACTCACTCTCCCACACCAAAGTCACTCACTCTCCCACACCAAAGTCACTCACTCACTCTCCCACACCAAAGTCACTCACTCTCCCACACCAAAGTCACTCACTCTCCCACACCAAAGTCACTCACTCTCCCACACCAAAGTCACTCACTGCTGCCTCCATCACTAACTTACAATGAGTTATTCTGTAAAATTTGGCTTTTCTAATCCTTCGTTATGATTTAAATCAGTGACACAAAGTGACCACACGTTTTCTCTATGGGCTTTGGTGTGGGAGAGTGAGTGGTTTATAAAGTCTGTCTAACTGTGGAATAAATACGTGAACATCATCTTAAGATACCGTAGGTTATTAAACATCACACTTTTACCAACAAAAACTGTCACTAGAATAAACTTATAAATCTAACCCTTTACAGGAAGAAACAGTCCATTTCAGTCTCTGACAGATTTAAAAGTCAACATGAAAAAGGTTTTCGGTCGTTTTACTCACAGAGTTTCAGTCTGATCTCGTTTCCTCCGACTGTTTGAAGCCTCTGGAGCTTCAGCCCCAAATATAAAGACGTTTGTGTGTGAAAAACAGAACACGAAAGCAGGCGATGTGAGATTTTTGCATTTTTGCAAACTACTAAACGATATCATTTATGGTGATTTAAATAAATTAGGCAAATCTGCCAAACATGAACTCAAACATCCAGGTCGAGCAAAGAGGATGTTTATCAACTATCAAAAGAAACAACAGCAGAAAAGATGAAGTGATTATACGCATATTTATTCACATTTATTTCATAATTCAACATTTTACAAATCAAAAACATGAAAGGAAAAGCACCAAATATGTTATTTCCAAATAAAAAAATTAAATAAGTGTAAATAAAATAAAAACAAACTATATATGTATATATATATATATAAATATATATATATATATATATATATATACACACATACAGTATATATACCCTACCAATAAAACGTTTGGTATGTGTCCAAACTTGTGACAGATATATATATATATTTATAAACGTATACATACATATATATATATTCTATTTTAACATAAGACAGTCAACCCAAAAAAAGCCTAAAAGCTAACATTAGCTATATAGTGTGCTTGTCACAGCTAGCCTAAATCGACCCATTGTCTTTTAAATCAGACAAGCTAACATAAGCTAAGCTAGTTGACTAGTTTCAGCTCACAAAATCTATCATTTGACTTTGACAGGAAATGATAAATGGAGCTAGTGGAAGAAAAAAACAAAACATTTTAAACCAGACATGCTAAGACAGACAAGCTAAGCGAGTTGGCTAGTCGCAGCTAGCAAATTCTCCCCCTTGTCTTTGATAGGAGATGTTAAATGGAGTTAGCTGAAAGAGACATGCTAACATAAGCTAAGCTGGTTGGCTAGTCACAGCTAGCAAATTCTCCCCCTTGTCTTTGATAGGAGATTTTAAATGGAGTTAGTTAAGAGACAAAACTAAATGTAACATTTTAAACTGGACATGCTAACATAAGCTAAGCTGGTTGGCTAGTCGCAGCTAGCAAATTCTACACCTTGTCTTTGATGGGAGATGTTAAATGGAGTTTGCTAAAAGAGACAAAACTAAACGCTACATTTTAAACCGGACATGCTAACATAAGCTAGGCTAGTTGGCTAGTTTCACCTCTTCTGCTTGAACATATTTGATAGACTCTTGTTTATATTTATATTTCTCTTTTAAAAATAACAACAACATGCTAACATAAGCTAAGCGAGTTGGCTAGTCGCAGCTAGCAAATTCTCCCCCTTGTTTTTGATAGGAGATGTTAAATGGAGTTAGCTAAAAGAGACAAAACTAAACGCTACATTTAAAACCGGACATGCTAACATAAGCTAAGCTGGTTGGCTAGTCGCAGCTAGCAAATTCTACCCCTTGTTTTTGATAGGAGATGTTCAATGGAGTTAGCTAAAGAGACAAAACGAAATGCTACATTTTAAACCGGACATGCTAACATAAGCTAAGTCGGTTGGCTAGTCACAGCTAGCAAATTCTACCCCTTGTCTTTGATAGGAGATGTTAAATGGAGTTAGCTAAAGAGACAAAACTAAACGCTACATTTTAAACCGGACATGCTAACATCAACTAGGCTAGTTGGCTAGTTTCATCTCTTCTGCTTGAACATATTTGATAGACTCTTGTTTATATTTATATTTCTCTTTTAAAAATAACAACAACATGCTAACATAAGCTAAGCGAGTTGGCTAGTCGCAGCTAGCAAATTCTCCCCCTTGTTTTTGATAGGAGATGTTAAATGGAGTTAGCCAAAAGAGACAAAACTAAACGCTACATTTAAAACCGGACATGCTAACATAAGCTAAGCTGGTTGGCTAGTCGCAGCTAGCAAATTCTACCCCTTGTTTTTGATAGGAGATGTTCAATGGAGTTAGCTAAAGAGACAAAACGAAATGCTACATTTTAAACCGGACATGCTAACATAAGCTAAGTCGGTTGGCTAGTCGCAGCTAGCAAATTCTCCCCCTTGTTTTTGATAGGAGATGTTAAATGGAGTTAGCTAAAAGAGACAAAACTAAACGCTACATTTAAAACCGGACATGCTAACATAAGCTAAGCTGGTTGGCTAGTCGCAGCTAGCAAATTCTACCCCTTGTTTTTGATAGGAGATGTTCAATGGAGTTAGCTAAAGAGACAAAACGAAATGCTACATTTTAAACCGGACATGCTAACATCAACTAGGCTAGTTGGCTAGTTTCATCTCTTCTGCTTGAACATATTTGACAGACTCTTGTTTATATTTATATTTCTCTTTTAAAAATAGTAATAAACCAATTTTTTGTCCTTATTTCTTTAATCTCATTTTCCATTTTTGCTTGTTTTTTGCGCCTGCGTATAAATTCCTGGTTTTGCCTTAAGCCCACGGTTCTCAATCTGTGGCGACGCGAGCTTCCTCTGGTACTTGACATCAACCTGATTGTGATTCTCTGCTTCTCCGCTCAGTCAAGTGTTTGACAGCAGCGTAGTTTTCCTGCTCTGAGCAGAAAGAGCAGCGGTGAAACCAGATCACTGGGCAAACAGAACCAGAACATCGACGCCCACAGGAAACAAACTCCAGTCTTGTCAAACATTTGCGTCATGAACATGCCGAAGGAAAAGATGGTTCCTCCAAACTTCAACAGCAGCACACACAGTATGGCCGTGATGGTGTGGAACGCCCTCAGCTTGGACTGGTCCACCTGCTGCCGACGTCCAGACCTGTCTGCTGGACCTGGACGGACGAGGACGCGGAGGACGGAGAGGCTGCAGAAACAGACCATAATAAGAACGAGGCTTAAGATCATTATGGTGAAGGGGGCGAAATCTCTATCGGAAAGAAACATGGCCGAAGATCCGCCGAAGCTCATCAGCCAAACCACGCCGATGGTGATGTTCCTGATCCTGATCCCCTTGGCGTTCTTCAGGCCCAGATACGTGACGGGGTGGACCACAGCCAGGTGGCGCTCTACGCAGGTCAGCGTGTGAAACAGCATGACTCCGGTCAGGTTCACGGTGCCGAGTAAGATCCCCACCATCGCCAGAACTGCGTTGTCCGTGTAGGCGCCAGAACAGGTGAGGACGGCGGCCGAGTTGCTTATCAGCTGCAGGACGGACACGTGGACGGCGAAGACGTCGGAGTGAGTCAACGCCGCCGCCGCGGCGGACGGACGCCGCCGCCGCCATCGCTGGTGACTGAGATACAGGACGAGGGCGTTGAGAGGGAGGAGCAGCAGGAGCTGGGTGACCATGACAAAGATGCCGGTTAAAGATCCTTTGATCAAATGCATGCACTGGACTTGTTGATGAAGAACGGAGTCTGGTTGAAAAGAGGTGTTTCCCGAGGAAGACGAGTCGAACGACATGTCTTTGGGTAAGAAAAACAGAAACATGTCATTATTCAGTGGATAAATTATTCAGTTTTATTTCTGGCAGGTTTGGCTCCCCATATAACCATATATGTAAATTTAACATGACACATTTCATATCCCGAAATCATTCATATATTTAAATTTGAGTATTTAATTGGCAGGTTTGAATTCTGGCAGGTTTGGCTCCCCATATATCCATATGTGTAAATGTGTCATGTTAGATTTACCTAATTATCATGATATATATAAATGTATAACATCCGGAAATCATTAATATATTTAAATTTGAGTATTTAATTGGCATGTTTAAATTCTGGCAGGTTTGGCTCCCCATATATCCATATGTGTAAATGTGTCATGTTAGATTTACCTAATTATCATGATATATATAAATGTATAACATCCGGAAATCATTCATATATTTAAATTTGAGTATTTAATTGGCAGGTTTAAATTCTGGCAGGTTTGGCTCCCCATATATCCATATGTGTAAATGTGTCATGTTAGATTTACCTAATTATCATGATATATATAAATGTATAACATCCGGAAATCATTAATATATTTAAATTTGAGTATTTAATTGGCATGTTTAAATTCTGGCAGGTTTGGTTCCCCATACAACCATATAGGTAAATCTAACATGACACATTTCATTAAATATATATCATTATCTTGATATATATAAATATATAATGTTAGATTTATATAATGTATTTATATTTGAGTATCTAATTTGCATGTTTGGATTCTGGCAGGTTTGGCTCCCCATATAATCACGTTGTGATTGTTTAATATGTAAATGTAACATGACACATTTCATTAAATATAAATCATTAATATATTTATATTTGAGTATTTAATTGGCACGTTTAAATTCTGGCAGGTTTGGCTCCCCATATATCCATACATGTAAATCTAACATGACACATTTCATTAAATATATATAATTATCTTGATATATATACATGTATAACATTCCAAAATCATTAATATATTTATATTTGAGTATTTCATTGGCATGTTTGAATTCTGGTAGGCTTGGCTCCCCATATAACCATGTCATGATTGTTTAATATGTAAGTGTTACATGACACATTTCATTAAAAATATATCATTATCTTGATATATATAAATGTATAACATTCCAAAATCATTAATGTATTTATATTTGAGTATTTAATTGGCAGGTTTGAATTCTGGCAGGTTTGGCTCCCCATATTTCCATATATGCAAATCTAACATGACACATTTCATTAAATATATATCATTATCTTATATAAATATATAACATTCCAAAATCATTAATGTGTTTATATTTGAGTATTTAATTGGCAGGTTTGAATTCTGGGCGGTTTGGCTCCCCATATAATCACGTAGTGATCGTTTAATATGTAAATGTTACAGGACACATTTCATTAAATATATATCATTATCTTGATATATATAAATGTATAACATTCCAAAATCATTAATGTATTTATATTTGAGTATTTAATTGGCAGGTTTTAATTCTGGCAAGTTTGACTCCCCATATAACCATATATGTAAATCTGAATGACACATTTCATTAAATATGTATCATTATCTCGATATATAAATGTATAACATCTCGAAATCATTAATATATTTATATTTGAGTATTTAATTGGCAGGTTTGAATTCTGGCATGTTTAGTCGTCCGTACATACGGAGGTAAAACTGTGGCTTCAAAGGTGCCTGTGAATTTTAACAAGCTGAGATATAAAATAAAGGCACACAGATTTTAAAAAATAATAATTAATTATTTAATTATTTTAAGGGTCCAATATTGTCTTAAAAAAAAATACGCTTTAAACAAAACAATGTGACATAGGTTTGTTAAACACTCACCTGTGCAGGAGCCTCTGGTCTGTGTGTGTGTGTGCTGATGTTTGTGTTGTTCTGTACACACAGAACTATAGCTTCTGTTTTGCATGTTGTGTAACCATTAAACATCACACACGTCTGTGATTTATGGCCACGAGTTTCCCGTCACTATAAAAACACACATGTTCACTGATTCACAGGCGGAAAGTAAAGATTTCTATTCACGAGACGACTGTAAAATGTGTTTAAAAAGCATAGAAAAGAAACGTTTATGATGTTTTCAGATATAAAATCAATATCAAAAAACTAAAAACAAACAGGTGTAATATATGAAAAATATTAAGTAATGGAAAATAAAATAAATACAAATAAAATAAAATGATAAAAATGATCAAATCAAAAGTATTAATAGTGGTACTTTAACTTTTTTTCACATGACCGTGATAAACACACACACAATATCCCTGACGTAGACTGTAGACGCACAATATACACACAAATACAACCAGGAGTCAGTATATGTTGTATTTATTTTGTTAAACAAGTACTGAGGATCATCAGGATCATAACAATAAAAAGATAAAATTAAATAAATTAAATCCAGGTCAAACAAAGTAATAAAATAAATAATAATAAAAATGAAAATATGAAATCAATTCATTTTCCAAAGTTTTGGGAGCTGAAAAACATGATATTACATCACAAAAGGCACAAGACAATGAATTTCATATGCAAAGTACAAGTCATATTTAAATGTTTCCACATAGATGGACATTTGACAGTTAATAAAAACATATTCAAAGTCATTCAAATGTTTATTCTTCTCTGCGTCTTTGGGAAGAAAAAAAAACCCTGATAAACAAAACACTCGTATTGTAGCTTAGCGTGTTTGTAAATGAATGAACAAAAACATCTACATTTAAATATAAACAATATAAAACAACTGTTTTACAAACCCAAATAACTACAGAGTTAAAGAAATTAGCCGCTAACGTTAGCATTTATCTGTAAACACAACCAACCAAGACAGAAAGAGCATTATTAGCAGATAAAATTAGAGATTATATACAGTAACAGTTTTAAAGACTGTAGTTTAAACTTTGCTGAGTAATTTTAAGTGTGAAAGCTATCAGAGTTTATGCTAAGGTTAGCTTCAGCTCCAGCTAACGTAGGTTTATAGCAAAACAATCATCAAACATATTTGAAGTCATAAAATAAATGTATTTCACACGCACACACGCAAAAAAAACAGGGTTATAGTAAAACTATATGAAACTTGCTGTTAGCACAGCTATAGGCTAATCATAGCTTAGCAAGCACATAGAAAGAAAGAGTTGCAATTGAAGATTTTTCCTTATTTTCCCCACTCAAAACAGTTTTCTGCTCTGTTAGCGGCTATTGTTAGCATCTACCTTTGCAAACAAAGCCTGTTTTTGAAGACGAAGCCACATTTTTGTGAGCTATCACGGCACAATATAAGACTGAAGTTCTGTGACACAACAAAATTAAAATTCTCAATATTAATTCTGGAGTGATTTTAGGTCTGGAAGCGGTTAGCTTTTATGTGTTAGCAGCAGCTCCAACACTTATGCTAACAAAGAGCAAAACGGTCAGGATTTTTTGTGAAATAATTCTATATTTTCTTGTAGTCTGATTTACAGCAGCGTAGTTTTCCTGCTCTGTGCAGAAAGAGCATTATTAGCAGATGAGATTAAAGATTATATACAGTAACAGTTTTTAAGACTGTAGTTAAAACATTGTTGAGTAATTTTATGTCTGAAAACTATCAGAGTTTATGCTAAGGTTAGCTTCAGCTCCATCTAACGTAGATTATAGCAAAACAATCATCAAACATATTTGAAGTCATAAAATAAAATAAATGTATTTCACACGCACACACAGGGTAATAGTAAAACTATATGAAATCTGCTGTTAGCATAGCTGAACACTGCTATAGGCTAATCATAGCTTAGCAAGCACATAAAAAGAAATTGAAATTGAAGATTTTTCCTTTGTTTTCTTATTTTCCCCACACACGCAAAACAGTTTTCTGTTAGCGGCTATTGTTAGCATCTACCTTTGCAAACAAAGCCTGTTTTTGAAGACTAGTCCACATTTTATGTTGTTGTTAGCTATCACAGCACAACATAAGACTGAAGTTCTGTGACACAACAAAATTCAACTAACTAGCCGGTTACGTTAGCATGAGCGGATCTGTTTCCTAGCTAGCAGACGAGAGGTTATTAGGCTATTTCTCCACAAATCAGCAAATTCACAACAAAAGCCAGAGTTTCACTTCTGAAATAGCATGTTTATAGGTTATAGGCCTAGGTTTGGTTTATAGATGTAGCATACAAATGATGTCGGTCGAGTTGTTAAATAGCCTTATAATAATAATAATAATAATAGTAATAATAATAATAATAGGCTAATAATAATAATTATAATAATAATAATAGGCTAACAATAATAATATTGATGATAATAATAATAATAATAATAATAATAATAATAATAGGCTAATGCTATACAAACTTTTCTCTTGTTAACAAAACAACAACAAAGGATGAATTATTATAATATACTAGGACTGAGTTTTCTTGGCGATTTAGCAAAACTGACTCAAGTGACTCAGAATAACCCAGATCCTTAAAAAGAATCCAGATTGTCAGGTCTACTACAAACACTGGAGACACTTACGCTAACCAAGAGCAAAACAGTCAGGATTTCTTGTGAAATAAACCTATATTTTTCTTGTATATATATTTAAAACACGTAAGATGTGACTGTTGTGAAGTAAACGTATATCTGGACACGATTCTAATCCGATCCTGTTCGTCTGTTCAGTCTGATTGTTGACGTGTTTGACAGCAGCGTAGTTTTCCTGCTCTGTGCAGAAAGAGCAGAGGTAAAACCAGATTACTGGGCAAACAGAACCAGAACAGAGACATCCACATGTAACACTTCCTTCCAGTACCCATCACATCTGTGATGTACAGAGAAAACACCAGGATGTAGCCTCCAAACTTCACCAACAGCACACACAGTATGGCCGTGATGGTGTGGAACGCCCTGAGCTTGGACTGGTCCACCTGCTGCCGACGTCCAGACCTGTCTGCTGGACCTGGACGGACGAGGACGCGGAGGACGGAGAGGCTGCAGAAACAGACCATAATAAGGTTGACGCCTGAGGTGAATAAAAAGATGGCCGTGAAGGGAAGTATCGAGAACATCAGGGTCCAACATCCGCCGAAGCTCATCAGCCAAACGACGCCGACGGCGACGTTCCTGATCCTGATCCCCTTGGCGTTCTTCAGGCCCAGATACGCGACGGGGTGCACGGCAGCCAGGTGGCGCTCCACGCAGGTCAGCGTGTGAAACAGCATGACTCCGGTCATGTTGAGCATGCCGGAGAAGAGGCCCAGCAGCGCCGGCGTCCGGGCTGTTTGTGTAGACGCCGGCGCTGCTGAGGACGGTGCCCACGATGTTGACGAGCTCCAGGACGGACGCGTGGACGGTGAAGACGTCAGAGTGAGTCGCCGTCGCCGACGACGACGACGACGACGCTCGCCGCCGTTGTTGACGCGT
Organism: Microchirus variegatus; assembly: GCF_963457635.1. Taxonomy (NCBI): domain Eukaryota; kingdom Metazoa; phylum Chordata; class Actinopteri; order Pleuronectiformes; family Soleidae; genus Microchirus; species Microchirus variegatus. The sequence goes on from NC_139803.1 coordinate 44,354,847, forward strand.
CAGGTGCAGCATGAAGACGTTGAGGGGGAGGAGCACAGAGAGGTACGTGACCAGGATGGAGATGATGTTGGGAGAACCCATTTTCAAACACATGCACGTGATCTGCTCATATAATATAATCTCTTCTGTTGAGTTGATCAAGAGAAAATCAGGAAGATTGGGCTCACAGAAGGTGGCCGACATGTCTGTGGGGGGGGGGCAGGAGAATGTCATGTAAAAAACATACAGACGGTATATACTTATATATATATATGTAAATACATGTAAATATATATATATATATATATATAGATCAGTATGTAGACACCCAAAATTATAGTTTTAATGCTAACATATGATTATTATTGTTACTGTAGTAAATTAAATTATTATTATTTATTGATAAAGAAGTCAAATTATAGTATTACAAAATTTGGGTATAAGAAGGTAAATAATAGTAACATTATTTCTGAAAGATTTCTATATTATAGATA
>NC_139803.1:44357819-44375319 GCF_963457635.1 Microchirus variegatus
GCCTATGGGGGTCTATGGTGATCTATGGGGTCTATGCTGGTCTGTGGTGGTCTATGCTGGTCTATGGTTGTCAATAATAGGGGCCTAAGGGGGTCTATGGTGGTCTATGGTTGTCAATAATAGGGGCCTAAGGGGGTCTATGGTGGTCTATGGTGATCTATGCTGGCCTATGCTGGCCTATGGTGGTCTATGGTGATCTATGCTGGCCTATGGGGGTCTATGGTGATCTATGCTGGCCTATGGGGGTCTATGCTGGTCTGTGGTGGTCTAAGCTGGTCTATCCTGATCCATGCTGGTCTATGGTGGCCTATGGGGGTCTTTGGTGATCTTTGGTGATCTATGCTGGCTAATGGTCGTCTATGTTGGTCTATGGTTGTCAATAATAGGGGCCTATGGGGGTCTATGGTTGTCTATGGGGGTCTATGGTAATCTATGCTGGCCTATGGGGGTCTATGGTGGTCTATAGTTGTCTATAGTGGTCTATGGTGATCTATGCTGGCCTATGGGGGTCTATGCTGGTCTGTGGTGGTCTATGCTGGTCTTTCCTGATCCATGCTGGTCTATGCTGGTCTATGGCAGCCTATGGGGGTCTATGGTGATCTATGCTGGCTTATGGTTGTCTATGTTGGTCTATGGTTGTCAATAATAGGGGCCTATGGGGGTCTATGGCGATCTATTGTGGTCTATGGTTGTCTATGGGGGTCTATGGTGATCTATGCTGGTCTATAGTTGTCTATAATGGGGGTCTATGGTGATCTATGCTGGCCTACGGGGTCTATGTTGGTCTATGGTTGTCTATGGAGGTCTATGTTGGTCTATGGTTGTCTATGGTGGTCTATGGTGATCTATGCTGGCCTATGGAGGTCTATGTTGGTCTATGGTTGTCTATGGTGGTCTATGGTGATCTATGCTGGCCTATGGTGGTCTATGTTGGTCTATAATGGGGTCTCTGGTGATCTATGGGGGTCTTTGGTGATCTATGGTGATCTATGCTGGTCTATGGTGGTCTATGGTGGTCTATCCTGATCTGATTGTTGACGTGTTTTACAGCAGTAGTTTTCCTGCTCTGTGCAGAAAGAGCAGAGGTAAAACCAGATTACTGGGCAAACAGAACCAGAACAGAGTCGTCCACAGGTAACACTTTTCAGACAATTCCATGACTTTTGTGACGTAGAGAATAAAGACCAGGATGTAGCCTCCAAACTTCACCAACAGGACACACAGTATGACCGTGATGGTGTGAAACGCCCTGAGCTTGGACTGGTCCACCTGCTGCCGACGTCCAGACCTGTCTGCTGGACCTGGACGGACGAGGACACGGAGGACGGAGAGGCTGCAGAAACAGACCATAATAAGGTCCAGGCCTAAGAGACTTAACCAGATGGATATAAAGGTTGTCACAGAAAGGAACATGGAGGAACTTCCACCAAAGCTCATCAGCCAAACTACGGCGATGGTGATGTTCCTCATCCTGATCGCCTTGGCGTTCTTCAGGCCCAGATACGTGACGGGGTGGACCACAGCCAGGTGGCGCTCTACACAGGTCAGAGTGTGAAATATCATCACTCCGATCAGGTTCATGGTGGCGACGGTGAGTCCCGTCATGACCAACGATACGCTCTCTGTGTAGACGCCAGAACTGGAGAGGACGGTCGCAAAGACGTTGATCAGCTCCATGACGGACATGTGGACGGTCAGGAGGTCAGAGTGAGACATCGTGGTCGCGGAGGACGCTCGCCGGCGCCACCTCTGGTGACTCAGATACAGGACGAGGACGTTGAGCGGGAGGACCAGAAGGATGTAGGAGAACATGACGGCGATCATGTTTGGAGACTTTCCTTTTTTACACAAACACAGCAGCTGCTGATAGAATATGATGTCATTCGTCCACGAGGAGGGAGGAGGAAGATAATCACAGGAGGAAGACGAGTTGACCGACATCTGTGGAAGAAATACAAGAAATAAAGAGAATTAAAGCAAGGAATCATCAAGATATAAAAATATGATACATATATATATATATATATATATCAGTTTGTAGACGCCCGAAATGATGGTTTTAATGCTAAAATATAATTATTATTGTTACTATCGTAAATTATTATTATTTCTTGAAAAAGAAGTCAAATTATAGTAATACCAGAATTTGGGTATAATTGGTAAATCAAATTTGCCAACTAAATAACAGTAAGATTATTTCTGAAACTTTTCTATGTAATATATATATATATATATATATATATATATATATATACATAATATATAATGGCAGTTTTGGTCGTCTATACAGCCAATAAATATGATGTGAAGGCGATTCCTCCTGGGTAAATTATTTAACATGCAGCCAGAACGAGTCAACGATAAAGTCCAATAAAATATATAAAAAGATTCTCACGAATCAACAAAAGCAGTTTTTTAAAAAATGATGTGATTAAGGATTACTGTCACTATAATGAACCAAAAAACATACACACATTTATATATATATATATTCACACATATATATATATATATGTATATATATATATATATATACATATATATACATATGTATATACACATATATATACATATATATAATGGTGGACGTTACTGAAACATGTTCAATGTGATATAAAACTCGCTCACCTCTGCAGGAGACTGATCCGTCAGTACGTCTGTGTGTGTGTGTGTGTGTGTGTGTGTGTGTGTGTGTGTGTGTGTGTGTGTGTGTGTGTGTGTGTGTGTGTGTGTGTGTGTGTGTGTGTGTGTGTGTGTGTGTGTTTTGCATGTCGTACAAACATCACACATTAACTTTGCATCGTCTTCTGTTTGCGGGCTTTTATTGGTGATGATGATAACAACAACAATAATAACTGAAAACTCAACAATGAAAAACACAACATAATATTAAATAATTAAATAATAAATAATTCTGTCAATGAAGTATTTCTACACAAGAACACTCAGCACGTATAAATCAAACAATTGTTAGACATCATTTTAAGTACTTTATATGCAAACATATTTAAATTCTCCATTTAAAAGATGGTGTTTATTCTGCTCTAAGAAAAACTTATGATTATACATATATGACATGTTTATATGTGTATATTGTAACAAATAAATAGCTGCTAGCTAGCTGCTACAGTTAGCATTTGTTTGTGAATATAACCAACTAAAGATACCATCATTCACAACGGTAGATAAAATTATAGCCTATAATAAAACATATATACATTTTTCAAAAAGCCTAATTTAAGACTATAGTTTGAACAGTGAAGTTATTTTAGGTCCGGAAGCTATCAGCGTTTAAGCTAATGTTAGCGTCAGCTCCAGTAAATGTGGGGAAGCTAAACACAACGTTTTAAATCATGAAAGTTAACATTAGCTAAGTTACAGTAGTTTGCTAGTTTCAGCTGACAAAATATATCCTTGGTCTTACACGTCAAATTCAGTCAACTAAAGAAAACAACACAAAAACAACATTTTAAACCATGAAAGCTAACATTAGCAAAGAGCTAAGAAACTAAAAAACAACAAAAAAAGCTAACATTAGTCTATCTTTAGTGTGTTTGGCTGAAATTAACGATTTAAAAAAATAATAATAATATGATAAAATAATTATTGTAATAAGTTCATAATCACATGAATCAGTGTTTTACATTAAACTCAGAATGAGCCTTTAATATTTATATCTGGAGCCGGGTCAACTCTATAGAGGCGGCCATTTTGGATCACTATGTTTTTACAGTAGACCACCATGCTGGTCCATGCTGGTCTGTGGTGGTCTATGCTGGTCCCTGCTGGTCTATAGTTGTCTATGGTGGTCTGTGGTGGTCTATGATGATCTATGCTGGTCAATGGTGGTCTATGCTGGTCTCTGCTGGTCTATAGTTGTCTATGCTGGTCTGTGGTGGTTTATGCTGGTCTATGGTGATCTGTGCTGGTCTATGGGGGTCTGTTCAGTCTGATTGTTGACGTGTTTTACAGCAGCGTAGTTTTCCTGCTCTGAGCAGAAAGAGCAGAGGTAAAACCAGATTACTGGGCAAACAGAACCAGAACAGAGACATCCACATGTAACAGGTTGAAGAAGTGTTCATGACTTCAGTGACGTAGAGAATAAAGACCAGGATGTAGCCTCCAAACTTCACCAACAGGACACACAGTATGACCGTGATGGTGTGAAACGCCCTGAGCTTGGACTGGTCCACCTGCTGCCGACGTCCAGACCTGTCTGCTGGACCTGGACGGACGAGGACGCGGAGGACGGAGAGGCTGCAGAAACAGACCATAATAAGGTCCAGGCCTAAGAGACTTAACCAGATGGATATAAAGGTTGTCACAGAAAGGAACATGGAGGAACTTCCACCAAAGCTCATCAGCCAGATTGTGCCGATGATGATCATCCTCATCCTGATCGCCTTGGCGTTCTTCAGGCCCAGATACGTGACGGGGTGGACCACAGCCAGGTGGCGCTCTACACAGGTCAGAGTGTGAAATATCAACACTCCGATCAGGTTCATGGTGGCGACGGTGAGTCCCGTCATGACCAACGATGCGCTCTCTGTGTAGACGCCAGAACTGGAGAGGACGGTCCCAAAGACGTTGATCAGCTCCATGACGGACATGTGGACGGTCAGGAGGTCAGAGTGAGACATCGTGGTCGCGGAGGACGCTCGCCGGCGCCACCTCTGGTGACTCAGATACAGGACGAGGACGTTGAGCGGGAGGACCAGAACGATGTAGGAGAACATGACGGCGATCATGTTTGGAGACTTTCCTTTTTTACAGAGACAAAAGAGCTGCTGATAGAATATGATGTCATTCGTCCACGAGGAGGGAGGAGGAAGATAATCACAGGAGGAAGACGAGTTGACCGACATCTGTGGAAGAAATACAACAGAAATATGGAGAGCAGAAAAAGGTGGAAAAAAATACAACAAGTCCAGTTTTTCCCTAATATCAATAGTTTTAAAGCTGCTAAAATAACTGCAAAACTTTTGTCCAGAAATGTACATTTCCTAAATGTCCATTTCCTAAATGTCAGGGTGGTTAAACCATAAAGACTGGACTTTATTTTGAAGTCAAGAGACAATAGCTGTAAACTGAATATTGCATCAGCCAGAGGAACCCCAGAGAACCTTAGGACTAAGCTTAAAGGTTTGTAGATCTCTGTCAAATACTGATAAAAAATTAACTACTTTTAACTATTGGTACACTTTCCATGTCAGGTGGTCAAACCAATGTAAAACTAGAAAAAAATGATTTTATCATAAAACTCTTTATTTGTTAAAAAAAAGTGTTCTGTGTGACCTTCATGACAAGGGTAGAAAATAATGCTTCATCCAAACAGAAGCTGTTTAATTTGAGTTTAGTTGCAATTGTCAGGTGGCGCAACTGCAGGGAATGTCACTTTATAATGTTATTCAAGGCTCTAAGGTTATTCATGACACTTCTACAATGTTTATTAGTTTTGAATGGAAAGATTTTACACACTTTAAATCATTTTGCATGATAATTTGTACATTTTAGATCCCACTATCACTATCTAAATTAGCGACACAGGTTAAGTATTAACAACTGTGCTTTGATTACAAACTACACATGCTCCATGGACTTAGTCATAACATCTAGCACCTGCTGGAAAGTTCTACAACAGTTATTATTATTATTATTACAGGGTTTCCCCCAGTGTATTATTCTGTTATTCCCTCAATTGCAGCGCTAAAGCGTCTTCTACACAAAGATTGAGAACATGGAGTGAAAACAATGAAAAGTGAGCTCTGCTCTTTAAGAGTCTGTCACCACATTTTATTAACATCTACCCAGATCCCCTGCACTTCATCGCAACTGTACTAGATCCTCATCTTAAAGATGTAATGTTACGTGAATTGTTTTTGATGGGTTAGGGTAAGGTTTAACTGATGTCTAAAACAAAGTTACTATTTGAAATGAAATTTTTTTTTCAGCATATTTCATGTCATAACTAATGTGGTCAGGTGGTGCAACCGATATAAACCAATAAATGATACGTCAAAGTGAGCAAATGGTTTATAAATGTAATGTGTGTAGTTATTATACTGAATATATGAATTTGTGTGATTATTTTCCTGTCTTTAAATGTAAAATTAGATGTTAATGATGCTTAAAACCTGACCTTCAGAGACCACAAATCTATCTAGTGTAGACACCTTAAGGTATAGTTGCCAAATAATTAATTTTAATATAAATATAAGGAATGTACATATATATTTTTTATAAATAGTTGGTTGTGCCACCTGACATTTTTTTTGTTATAAATACTGTTAAAAAATGAGTTAAAACAGTTAGAATAGTTATTCAATATATGAGAAATGTTCAAACACATTGTTCTGGACTCATAAATATGCATTACATCTATTTTGAAAATACTTTTTAAAAATACCTTTTTACAAGCTTGATATGTCATTGACCCATATATATACTTATATACGTAGATATGTAGCTATGTATTATAGAATGAAACTTGAATTTTGATCTTGAACTTAAAATGTATTTCCTGTGTATATATATATATATATATATATATATACACAGGAAATACATTACAATGTGACAAAAGCTCATTAGAAGACGCTCACCTGTGCTGTGGTTCCGTCTGTGTGCTTGTGTTTGTGGCTTTTACTGCACGTACACTTCTATAGATAATGTTTTGCATGTTGTATAACGAGTAAACGTCCCACATTGACTTTGCATCGTCTTTTATTGGTGGCCTTTAATTGCCGTCACACACGTCTGCAAACGTAAACACCTGTACACTGATTTCAATAATTATCCTACTGATGATAACAACAATCAAATGATTTTCACGTAAAAAACAAACTAAATCAAACCAAACATTTGAAAAAACGTTTTGCGATGTGATTTTTTTAAAAAGCATGACACCACACACAGTGACACAAATTCACATTGAATACATTAATAATGTGTCGGCAAACATTTCTTATTGTCGTCGGGTTTGTTTATTCAGACAGTTGAGAAATAATTGACCATAAACAAAGAGCAGTGCAGTCTCACCACAGTCAAATCATTCAGCTTTGGACAAAATGTCCTCAATCCGTCTTCACGCTTTGACGAGATTCAAATCAGCTGTTGTTTTAAAACGTGTGTTTATTCAAATCAGTGTGATTGACGAGCAGCTGACGCCTGTGCCGCTCGCCCACATTCTCATATTTTAGCACATATCTGCAGTTAGAAATATACATATTTTACTACAATCAAAAATGACACAATTTAAATATTTTTTAAAAGATGACATAATCTCTACTTTACACAAAAACCACAAATCACACTGTAAAACGACAACATTGACAGTTCAGGAAAAAAATGATGTGGACCTGATGACATTTGAATCAACAATGTAAACAAAGTCAATAAAGACCCTGGTATTCAAATAAATCAGTTTGATAGTTTCATCCAACATGGCGGACATGTTTTTAAGTGAAAAGTTAAACTGGCTGTTAGCAAAACAGGAACCGACAATAACAACATTTCTGATTTGAAAAATTGCAATATTTCAGTGTCACTGTCTTAGCTTAGCAAGCATGTCAGACAAAAAAGAAAACAACAGTGATAGCGTATGATACTAAGCTAGCATTACTAAGGTAGCATTAGGTTAGTGGTGGACTTCAAAATGGATTCCACAAAGAACTCCACAATGGAATCCAAAAAGACTCCAAATGCATTCCAAAAATGGAGCCAAAAGGGATTCCAAAGGAACTACAATGGATTCCATAAGGACTCTAAAAAGGACTCTGAAATGGATCCTAAATTGTTTTCCAAAAATAACTTAAGATGGATTACCAAAGGACACCAAAATGGATTCCAAAAGAACTCCACAATGGATTCCAAAAAAGATCTTAAAATAGATTCCAAAAGGACTCCCATATAGGATCTTAAATTGGATTCCAAATAGGACTCCACAATCAATTCCAACAGAACTCCACAATGGATTCCAAAAGAACTCTAAAAAGGACTCCGAAATGGATCCTAAATTGGATTCCAAAAAAAACTCAAGATGGATTTTAAGAAGGATTCCAAAAAGGATTCCAAAAGAACTCCACGATTCCAAAAAGATTTCTTAAATGGATTTCAAAAGCACTCCACAATGGATTCCAAAATGGACACCAAAATTGAATCCAAAAAGACTCCAAATGCATTCCAAAAATGGAGCCAAAAGGGATTCCAAAGGAACTACAATGGATTCCATAAGGACTCTAAAAAGGACTCCAAAATAGATGCCAAAAGCATTCCAAAAAAGACTCCAAAATGGATCCTAAATTGTATTCCAAAAATAACTCAAGATGGATGACAAGGACTCCAAAAAGGATTCTAAAATAGATTCCAAAAGAACTCCCCAAAGAACTCCAAATGCATTCCAAAAAGGACTCCCATATTGGATCCTAAAGTGGATTCCAAATAGAACTACAAAATGGATTCCATAAGAACTACAAATGGATTCCAAAAAGTAAAAAATAGGCGAGAAGTCAAAACTCCTGCTGCTCTCGTAAAAACTCATCAGATTTATGTCAAAAGTCAAGATGGCCGATGAAAACGTTTTGTGCACAGATGACTGATTTCTCGCGTCGCCATTTTCCAATCACATTGTTTGCAGGCTCCGCCCCCAATTGTTGTGCGTGCGTTTTACAGCCTCTTTAGGGACTTTTGACGTAGATCTGATGCCTCGTTAGCGTTAGCGGGTCGTCAATATCGCGCGTTTCCTGAGGGACTCGTTACGTGGTCTGGATTCAGTGTCTGGCAGGTTTTCTGTTCCTCTGCAGAAACAGCAGCGGTAAAACCAGACTGCTGGGCAGACAGAACCAGAACGTCATCTTGATGGCCAAACAGTAGCGGGGGTCTCCGTAGATGGTGAAGCCGAACATGAAGAAGCACACGAGGAACGCGGCGAACCTGACGATGAGTGCTGCCATGATGACCACGATGGTGTGAAACGCCTTCTGCTTTGACCGGTCCACCCTGGTCCTGGTCCTGGTCCTGTCCCCGTCCCCGGGTCCCGGACGAGTCAGGGTCCAGACGACGGAGAGGCTGGTGAAGAGGCTGAAGATCAAGAAGAACCCGAACCACACGGCAAACGGGATGAGGGGGTAAAAGGGCAGGTGCAGGTAGGCCACCAACACCCATAGACCACACATGAGCCAAACCCAGGCGATGCAGACGCTTGTGATCCAGACGCCGCTCGTCCTCTTCAGGCGCAGGTAGGCGATGGGGTGGATGACGGCCAGGTATCGCTCCATGCAGGTCAGGCAATGGAAGAGGTCCTGACCCGGTAAGACGATGCAGAGGAGGAAAAACCCAACTTTTATCAGCGTCAGGTTGCCGATGTAGTTGCCGACGCAGTAGTTGATGTCTCCGATCAGGCTTAAGGTCTCGATGCAAACGGCGTGGAAGGTGAAGAGGTCGGAGGGGCTCCTCCTCCTCGCCGCCGCCGAGTTTGTTCGCTGTTGTCTCCATTGTTGGACTCCGACGTAGATGATGAGGACGGAGAGAGGGAGGACGACGACCACGTTGGTGACGGTGTAGGCCGAGAAAGCCTCTAAGCCTGTGGTGCAGATCAGACAATCCACAAAATCCAGCGGAGGTTGACAGATGCTGAGGGACGAGGACGAGTTGACGAGCATCACAGCGACGAACTGAAGAGCAAGAGCAACGTGTTTGTGATTATTCACGTGAGACACGAGGGTCAAGTTAAGGTCTTTAAACTGAAGTTTGTAAACTCACTCACTCTCTCACACCAAAGTCACTCACTCTCCCACACCAAAGTCACTCACTCTCCCACACCAAAGTCACTCACTCTCCCACACCAAAGTCACTCACTCTCTCACACCAAAGTCACTCACTCTCCCACACCAAAGTCACTCACTCTCTCACACCAAAGTCACTCACTCTCCCACACCAAAGTCACTCACTCTCTCACACCAAAGTCACTCACTCTCCCACACCAAAGTCACTCACTCTCCCACACCAAAGTCACTCACTCTCCCACACCAAAGTCACTCACTCTCTCACACCAAAGTCACTCACTCTCCCACACCAAAGTCACTCACTCTCTCACACCAAAGTCACTCACTCTCCCACACCAGTCACTCACTCTCCCACACCAAAGTCACTCACTCTCTCACACCAGTCACTCACTCTCTCACACCAAAGTCACTCACTCTCCCACACCAAAGTCACTCACTCTCTCACACCAAAGTCACTCACTCTCCCACACCAAAGTCACTCACTCTCCCACACTAAAGTCACTCACTCTCCCACACCAAAGTCACTCACTCTCCCACACCAAAGTCACTCACTCTCCCACACCAAAGTCACTCACTCTCCCACACCAAAGTCACTCACTCTCTCACACCAAAGTCACTCACAAAGTCACTCACTCTCCCACACCAAAGTCACTCACTCACTCTCTCACACCAAAGTCACTCACTCTCCCACACCAAAGTCACTCACTGTTACTGCTGTTGCTGTTGCTGCTGCTGTTTCTGCTGCTGCTCGGCTGCAAATGTGGCACCTGACAAAGGTACAGTCCACCTTTCGTTGCGTACATTTGCATGTCATATGTAAACCAGTGTGCACGTATACTCAGTGATGATAGAGAGATCAACACTGATCCTGTGTCATTGGATTTTATTTTGTTAGCACTTACATAACCTTTAAAGGTGCATTATGTAATAAATGATAAAATCCTCCTAATATGTCACAGAGACTCAGGAATAATGTTCATAACAAACTGAACTCACCAACAACAACAGTACAGACAAAATATTTGCATTAAAAAAAATATTTTACAGACTGCAAATCATGTTTATGTTTTGAAATCATGTTTTGGCGTCATGTGGCGCCACCTACCACAGTCTACCAGTCATTGCAGTCAGTAGAGTCTCCGCTGCCAAGCAACCACGGGTTGCCAGTTATTAAACCTTTAAAGACCTCTGTATTTTGAATTTTAGTGTAGTAACTGTTTTTGGCCACATTCTTACGTATGGCGCCTTTAATATTGATCTATTGAGTTTGAATAGAATTAAAATCTTTGTTTTATTAAAATCTAAAGTGTTTGTAGTGATCGGTTGTTGCATTAAAACAATAAAACAATGACATTGTCTGATATTTTTCAGTCGTACCGGCTGATTTGCAGCCTGCAGGACCAATATTGCCCACTAGATGACAGCATTCACCTGTAAATTTATCTCAGTCAACTGACTGATGATGTCACGATCGTCCAGTTCACCCACACCAAAGTCCATAGAGTAAACCAGTGATTTTAGCTCACAGGGACACAGGAGCTGCTGGTCCTCTGCTGCCTCATGTGGTCACTTTGTGTCACTGGGTTAAGTCTAAAGTAAATATTTTAAAAGCTGAATTCACTAAAATCAGTCATTGTAAGTTAGTGATGGAGGCAGCAGTGGATCAACAACTCCTGTGAACTCCTGTGTGCTGTGATGTTAAAATCACTGGTTTACTCTATGGACTTTGGTGTGGGAGAGTGAGTGACTTTGGTGTGGGAGAGTGAGTGACTTTGGTGTGGGAGAGTGAGTGACTTTGGTGTGGGAGAGTGAGTGACTTTGGTGTGGGAGAGTGAGTGACTTTGGTGTGAGAGAGTGAGTGACTTTGGTGTGGGAGAGTGAGTGACTTTGGTGTGGGAGAGTGAGTGACTTTGGTGTGAGAGAGTGAGTGACTTTGGTGTAGGAGAGTGAGTGACTTTGGTGTGAGAGAGTGAGTGACTTTGGTGTGTGAGAGGGAGTGACTTTGGTGTGAGAGTGAGTGACTTTGGTGTGACTTTGGTGTGAGAGAGTGAGTGACTTTGGTGTGGGAGAGTGAGTGACTTTGGTGTGACTTTGGTGTGAGAGAGTGAGTGACTTTGGTGTGTGAGAGGGAGTGACTTTGGTGTGGGAGAGTGAGTGACTTTGGTGTGTGAGAGTGAGTGACTTTGGTGTGGGAGAGTGAGTGACTTTGGTGTGGGAGAGTGAGTGGCTTTGGTGTGGGAGAGTGAGAGACTTTGGTGTGAGAGAGTGAGTGACTTTGGTGTGGGAGAGTGAGTGACTTTGGTGTGAGAGAGTGAGTGACTTTGGTGTGGGAGAGTGAGTGACTTTGGTGTGACTTTGGTGTGAGAGAGTGAGTGGTTTATAAACTGGAGTTTCCCCTTAAGAAACGCTGGCTTTTAGTGAGATAAAGTAGTAAAATTATATAATTTAACACTTTTATTATAATTATATCTTTTTCTTTTTATTAATTGTTGCCTTTTAATGCAGATGAAATCATTTTAAAAAGTTGTTTGTTTGTTTTCATCTGAAACTTCGGAGAGAAAACTCTCTCTTTCGCTTTCTCTCACACACACACACACACACACACACACACACACACACACACACACACACACACACACACACACACACACACACATTCTAAACATATTCACAGGGGGAGTTTCCTGTCAGGAGGAGGAGGAAAAAGTGGGAGGAGACAAAGAGAAGGAATGTCCGAGCTGAAGCCATTGTGTTGTGGAGAGAGAGGGAGAACAGAGTGAATGCTGGGAAGTCTGAAGCCTCTCAGAAGGAGGTGTCACTCTGACTGTAACTGAGTCCACACAGAAAAATCTCCTTCACTTCACTCGGATGAAAACTGAGCGATCAGAAGATCACTTTGAAATCAGCTGATCTTGATTTCTGGAGCCTGGATCTGATCTGAAGACACGAGATGGAAACTCTTTTGGAATCTCTGCTGATTTCCCATCAGTCATCAGTCGACCGGTGAACTGATCTAACTGATCTGGCTTCGATTGGTCGAGGCTGGGAATCCTCATCCACTGATTGGACGTCCGTCAGAGCCTCAGTTGATTGATTTATCGATTGATTGATTAGCGATGAGCGGTGCGGGGGACGTGGTTTGCGAAGGCTGGCTGCGAAAATCACCACCGGAGAAAAAATTGCGACGTTACGTGAGTATGCTACGCTAACGACATTTGTGAAGGGGAAAAAAAAATCACCTTTTTAATTAAGTTTATCGCCGTTTACGCACTCGTCTCGTAAAATGAAAGGCAAACATCGTAAAGTCGTAAAATTCATGTTTTATTTTGTTAGAAATTTTTCTACGCATTTATTTTGTCAGTGTTCGTACGTAGTTACGAACTATGTTTCCGAGGAGTTATTGTTGCGATGTTTAACTACGACAAGAGATGTTTGGCAGTGGTAGCTAAGGCGCGGGAACTTGTAGTTACAATTTTTTAAAGTCGTAGTTACGATATGGAAACTTTTATCTACAATGAGAGAATTCGTAGTTACGATGTGAGACGTTGCCGTTTGTCGCGATTGCGAGGACTGCGATGAAAAAATGGGTTAATTTATTTTGAAAGTGTCTTAAATCTTACGTAAAAATCCAGTTTTTTCTGGAACAGTTTAAATCTGCAGGACAGCTTAGACACACACACACACACACACACACACACACACACACACACACACACTGCATGCCTTGCCAGTGAGCTAATCACCTTTCTTTCTTTCTTCATACATTTGTTGTTGTTGTTGTTGTTGTGAGGAAAGTTTCAGGTCATGAACTTTGGTTAGAAAGGACTCCATTACCCACAATCCCCTGCTGTTGTGTGAGCACAGCAGATAGTGATGAGGTGATGAGCAGCTGATGTTCAACAGGTGGAGAGAAAAGACTGGGTTTACATCGTACTACTATATATTACTATATATACAGTATGTGTGTGTGTGTGTGTGTGTGTGTGTGTGTGTGTGCGCGCGCGTTAGCTGCAGCAGAGTGTGTGTGTGTGTGTGTGTGCGTGTGTGTGTGTGTGTGTGTGTGTGTGTGTGTGCCTGCTCCTCCTGCAGCTGAAAGCGATTAATTCATTGCATAATTCCACACACAAACTTATCCCTAGTACTCACACACACACACACGCACGCACACACACAAACGCACACACACACACATTCTTGTGCAGCATTCTCAGTGAGGTCATAATAGAGATTATAACCCAGCCTTAACATCACAGTTTTCCTCTGCTAACAACAAAAAGACACTTTTACTAAATCAATAACAAACCCTCAGTTCCTTCTTTCTTCTCCTTCTCTTTATTTCCTCTGGTTTTCTTCTCCTCCGCTCTCTAAGCTTAAGCTAAATCCAAGTTTAAGACTAAAAACCAGGTCGTTACCCTTAAAAACACCCTTTAAATGTCAGCTAGTTTGAAAATCAATCTTACATTAGCTTTAGTCGCCCCCTGGTGGACACTTCCACATTGGATTTAATCTATACACCTGATAACAATGTTTGTTTTTATATCTTGTTTATATATTATATTGTATTATTTTTAGCATTGGCGTTAGCAGTTTAATGTTAAGTTGCGATGAAACAGAACATTTGCATGTTTTTATTCATACATTTGTTTACTTTTATTTGTTTTTAATGTTACGCATATGGTTAGCATCAATTTTACAGTCGCTTTACTCGCCCCCCTGGTGGACGTAGAAGAGAATACAGGGTTTCAGACACTTATATTTAATCTATAGACCTGGTGACAATGTTTTTAAATTGTGTTTATATATTATATTGTGTTATGTTTAGCATTAGCAGGAGCAGTTTAGCTTAATGCTAACTGTAAACATTGTTACGTTGTGATGAAGCGGAACATTTGCATGTTTTCATTCTTCCTTTTTTAAAACTTGTATTTGTTGTTAAAGTTACGCGTAATGGTTAGCATCACTTTTACACTTGCTTTAGTCGCCCCCTGGTGGACGTTGAAGAGAATACAAGGTTTCAGACACTTCCACATTGGATTTAATCTATACACCTGGTAACAATGTTTGTTTTTATATTTTGTTGATATATTATATTGTATTATTTTTAGCATTAGCATTAGCAGTTTAGCTTAATGTTAACTATAAACACCGTTACGTTGCGGTAAAACATTTGTGTTTTTATGCGTACATTTTTTTTTACTTTTATTTGTTTTTAATGTTGCACGTATGGTTAGCATCAATTTTACAGTCACTTTATTCGCCCCCTGGTGGACATTGAACGGAATACAAGCTCTCAGACACTTCCAACATTTATACATGAACACAGCAGATTATATTCTGACAGAAAAGCAGAATCAAAACCGAATCCTTGAATTCAGGAAATGTCCAGCGTCATCAGACTGAAAGTGTGGTCAGGTCACATGACCACGCTTTAGAGAAGAAGACGAGGAACTGAAACAGAGCGTAAAATCGTTTTTGTTTGTTTTCCTCAGGTCTGAGTTAATTTTGGTGTGTGTGGGGGGCGGGGCGGGGGCGGGGCAGGAAGGAGGAAGTGCTGTTTTAGATCCATTGTGCCCTCTTCCTGTCGGGGTCAGAGGTCAAGAGAGGAAAGAAAACAAGGAGACAAAAGCAGGTAGCATTATTGTTTTCTTTCTTTGATCCGATATCACAATAATTAAAGTGATATGAATACAAACGGATTAGGGCGCAGTTCCTCTTCTGACCACTCGATGACAGGAAGTCACGGTCAGAACACAGGAAGTTGTGTTTGCGATGTGGAAAGTCCTTTTGGTTCCAGTGTAGCTAGTTGGGTATACAATGTCGGGGGTGACGATTGCGACGTTGTACTTCGTAGTTACGGTGTACGAAGTTGTGTGTACGATGTGTGATGTCGCGGCTACAATAATACATACAAATAATACAATATAATATATCAACAAAATATAAAAACAAACATTGTTACCAGGTGTATGGATTAAATCCAATGTGGAAGTGTCTGAAACCTTGTATTCTCTTCAATGTCCACCAGGGGGCGACTAAAGCAAGTGTAAAAGTGATGCTAACCATTACGCGTAACTTTAACAACAAATAAAAGTTTTAAAAAAGGAAGAATGAAAACACGCAAATGCACACACACACACACACACACACACACACACACTCATGCCATCCCTGAACGGCATTTCCTGTTCAGCGACGTCCTCTTCCTGTCCGCGTTTGGAGAGAAATGTTGGGGGAAATGAACTCGACGGTGTTTAACTGCTGTGTACTTTGATCATAAAGCGTGCACACACACACACACACACACGTTATGTAATTTAAACCAATCTTCATGCTCGGTTTCACACCTTTTAATAACACACACGTACACACACACACACACACACACACACACACACACACACACACACACACACACTGTGACTAATGCCTGAAACATGAGGTGTCATTTTGTAGATCTCCCATGGGGGATGACCCTACCCATAATGCTCAGCACATGACGGCATCATCAAGCTGTGTGTGTGTGTGTGTGTGTGTGTGTGTGTGTGTGTGTGTGTGTGTAACCCATAAAGCTAAAGTGTTGACGGGTGTAATGAGGACGTTAGCCTGTAAGAGGCTAACGTTGTGTTGTCACTTCCGGTCGCTTTTCAGCAGCAACGCTCACCATGCTAGGCAGCCATAGACCTGGTAACAATGTTTGTTTTTATATTTTGTTTATATATTATATTATTATAGTATTATTTTTAGCATTAGCATTAGCAGTTCAATGTTACGTTGCGATGAAACAGAACATTTGCGTGTTTTTATTCATACATTTTACTTTTATAGTTTACTTGTATTTGTTTTTAATGTTACGCAAATGGTTAGCATCAATTTTACAGTCGCTTTAGTCGCCCCCTGGTGGACGTTGAATAGAATACAAGGTTTCAGACACTTATATTTAATCTATAGACGTGGTGACAATGTTTTTAAATAGTGTTTATATACTGTATTATATACAGTTTAGCTGCAGCTAATGTTGTGACAGGGTGGTAACGTTAGCTCACTAGCTGTTTAAAATCACGGTTGTGACTTTAGTCCAGAAACTAACATAAAAACTTATTTTCTAAGATGACTCTTTGTCTTTCAGGCGTGGAAGCGTCGCTGGTTCATGCTAAGAAGTGGTCGTCTCAGTGGAGAACCTGATGTCCTTCAGTACTACAAGAACCCACAGTCCCGCCGACCCATCGGAACCATCAACCTCAACCTGTGTGAACAGGTACGAGCGACTGTTGGTCGCCGCGGTGACGTCACATTGTTATGGTGACTTCATCACTGTCCTCTCGTCCCTCAGGTGGACGCCGGTCTGTCCTTCACCAAGAAGGAGCTGGAGAGCAGCTTTGTGTTCGACCTGAAGACGGTGGAGAGAACCTGGTACCTGGTGACTGAGTCTGAGGAGGACATGAACCGATGGGTGTCGTCCATCTGTCTGCTGTGTGCCTTCAACCCCACTGATGATGGTACGAGCTAGCTAGCTATTTAGCAAGGGAGGTAGGTAGGTATTAAGGTAGGTAGGTGGGTAGGATTGGTAGTTAGGTAGGCTGGTAGGTATTAAGGTAGGCATCTAGATTGGTAGATTTGTAGGTAGGTAGGTAGTTAGGTAGGTAATTGTGTAGGTAGAAAAGTCGGTAGATAGGTAGGTAGGTAGGTAGGTAGGTAGGTAGATTGGTAGTTAGGTAGGT
>NC_139803.1:44382819-44410319 GCF_963457635.1 Microchirus variegatus
GGTGGTCGACCCGAAGAGAACCAAGGCGCTGAGGAACACCAGAGAAGCATGGCATGATGGGAGAATGTCCACGGAGAAGGACAAGTGTTAGACGCTGCTCATGATGCTGCTGATGCTGCTGCTCAGAGGTCGTGACCCCGGGTCAGATCTATGAGCGACGTCATGATCGCGATGAAAAAAAAAAACAATCATTTTAAAAACCTTTTAGAAAATAATGAGCTATAAAAAAAATGTGGTGTCGTGTTTCACACTTAGTTTGTTTAGTTTGAGTCTGTAACAGGAAACTGTGATTGAGTCAATGATGATCATTGAATCAACTGAACTGATTATAATACAGAAGAATGTGAATAAATGAATAAAATACTTTGTGTTGATTTATTCACTTTAAAACTGTGTTTTACCAGAAAACTACTCTCCCACACCAAAGTCACTCACTCTCCCACACCAAAGTCACTCACTCTCCCACACCAAAGTCTCCATCACTAACTTACAATGACTGATTTTAGTAAATTCAGCTTTTTAAAATATTTCATTTAGACTTAACTCAGCTACACAAAGTGACCACACGAGGCAGCAGAGGACCAGCAGCTCCTGTGTCCCTGTGAGCTAAAATCACTGGTTTTCTCTATGAGGTTTGGTGTGGGAGAGTGAGTGGTTCCTTTACAGGTTAACTCAGGTCTGACAGTTGTGGTATATTTGATATATGTGAGGTAAAGGTGTTGCCAATTAGCGTTGGCCCCTCCCCCGACTCCGCCCTTGACTCCGCCCCCTCACCTGTGCTCACAGCTGCTCTGTAATCAGACCTCCTCATAAACTCCAGCTCCTCGTTCACTCGCTCCTTTGTCAGATTGTTCTTCGTCCTCAGGTCAGAGAGAAGTTTATTTACAGACTGACTTTAGATCGTTGACCTCTGACCTCTGACCTCTGACCTCTGACCCTGGATCTGTGCTGTCTGTCTGCTGTGAACTACACCTGAGTTACACATGAGGTATACTTTCATTTATTTCTCGTTTAATAACG
Organism: Microchirus variegatus; assembly: GCF_963457635.1. NCBI lineage: Eukaryota > Metazoa > Chordata > Actinopteri > Pleuronectiformes > Soleidae > Microchirus > Microchirus variegatus. The sequence continues at coordinate 44,383,840 of NC_139803.1, forward strand.
TGTTTAATAACATTTAATTCTAAGTGTGTTTTATTCTGATCATTTCACCCTCACAGAGTTCATGTTACAGTTATCACAACAACACTGACTTTAAATCACCCTCAGGTCTTTACCTCCATCTAGTGGTCAAACCTGGGAACAACAATTAAAAATCTTAAAATGCTCATGGATTAAAGTATTAATATGTCTTAAATAATCATTGTTGTTATTACTATTATTATTATTATGAAAATAATTATTATAAATAGTTTCTTTAAGATTAAGACCTGGTTTAAGGGTTCGGATTAGAACTGGGTTAATGTTATGTGTGTGTTCTTGTATTTGTGTATTTGTGGGGACCAAGATAAAAAGCCGAGGCTGTGAGGACATTTAGTTTAGTCTTTGCCTCTTAGATTTAAAAAGGTTTTTTCAGGGTTAAGACTTTGTTTAAGGGTGTGTGTGTGTGTGTGTGTGTGTGTGTGTGTGTGTGTGTGTGTGTGTGTGTGTGTGTGTGTGTGTGTCAGTCAAAGTGCTGTCTGTGCTGCAGGCGTCAGTGTAGACAGTGAACTCGTGGCCTACTTATGGACCAGGTCACTTCTCTATGAGTCCAACCACCGTGACATATTCTATTATATTATATGCACACACACACACACACACACACACGCACACACACACACACACACACACACACTGAGTGTTTCCTCTCTGTGTTTGTAACAATAAAGAAAACAAAGATGTAAAGAAAGAAAAATAGAGTTTATTCAATTTAAACCGTGTGTGTGTGTGCGTGTGTGTGTGTGTGCGTGTGTGTGTGTGTGTGTGTGTGTGTAAATATATCATTAAAACACATCTGTAATCGTTTTTTTTATATATATGTAAACAGATAAATTAATGTTTCAGCGCGTGGAGAAACTGCGTCATCGTGCCATTACGCACGTGGAGAGAGCGCGCGCGCTCCAGCAGCCGCAGATCACTGGAGGAGGATGAAGATGAAGATGAGGATGATGATGATGATGATGATGAAGACGATGAAGTTTCTCGCTCTCGCGGTGAAGGACGTGATGGAGGATTGATCTGCTGCTGCTCTCCTTCAGTCCTTCCTTTCCTTTCCTTCCTTCCGCATTCCTTTCCTCCGTCCTCTCCAGAGACACGAGGACAGAGACGATGATGATGATGATGATGATGATGGAGGAGCGCGAGCCTCGGACCCGCAGACTCTCCAGTTTCACCTCCAGGTCTCGCGTCTCCAAGGAGACGAAGCTCCGGCTGCGCGTGATCTTCCTGGATGAGAGCGAGCGCACGTTCGAGGTGGAGGTGAGTTCATCATCACTGACTCTTTGTTTACTTATGTTTATTTATTTATGCTGCTGCGCGCGCCTAACTTCACTTTTAATCTAAATATGAATCAATAACCTGATCGATCACCGTTTTATCTCGTGACCGTTTGCATTTTGAACTTCGTTAGAACAAAATAATGTTCATTTGTCATGTTCGCTGCAGCTTAATGAACCACTTCTGCTGAAATAAACACGTTTTTATTATTATTATAATAATAATAATTGACATTATTAATAAACACAATCACTGTGATGAACACAGATAATAACAGTGAGCAGAGAAAATCTGAGTAATGACGTTTTAAATGAACTTTAAAGGAATAATTCAGGGTTTTTGAAGCGTTTTTATATGAAGTCGTGACATTTACATCAATATTAGTCACTTTAACAAAAGGTTTACTTAATAAAACCTATGATCACGTCTTTATTTCACTGTTAGACAGACTTTTATAAACCACTCACTCTCACACACCAAAGTCACTCACTCTCTCACACCAAAGTCACTCACTCTCCCACACCGAAGTCACTCACTCTCTCACACCAAAGTCACTCGCTCTCCCACACCAAAGTCACTCTCTCTCACACCAAAGTCACTCACTCTCCCACACCGAAGTCACTCACTCTCCCACACCAAAGTCACTCACTCTCCCACACCAAAGTCACTCACTTTCTCACACCAAAGTCACTCACTCTCCCACACCAAAGTCACTCACTCTCCCACACCAAAGTCACTCACTCTCCCACACCAAAGTTTACTTTAGACTTAACTCAGTGACACAAAGTGACCACACGAGGCAGCAGAGGACCCACAGATCCTGTGTCCCTGTGAGCTAAAGTCACTGGTTTTCTCTGTGGGCTTTGGTGTGGGAGAGTGAGTGGTTTACAGACTTCAGTTTCCTGTCAAAGTATTTTCTAACAGTGTGACGTGATCGTGTGACGCAGACGTCGTAGACTTCATGAAGCATGAAACAATCACGTCATGTGATCTCATATACGGGTCAGTGTGTGTGTGTGTGTGTGTGTGTGTGTGTGTGTGTGTGTGTGTGTGTGTGTGTGTGTGTGTCAGCCTCTGGGACAATAATAGCATCTTTAGAAGAAGAAAAGAAAAGAGATGAATGAGTAAATGCACCAGGGTAAAAATAGTGTGAGTCCAAAAAAGAGCTCTAATATATGTATATATATATATATATATATATATATATATATATATATATATATATGTATAAGAAATAAATGTGATTTTTTATATTACACATATACTGTATATATATATATATATATACATATACAGTATATGTGTAATATAAAAAATCACATTTATTTCTTCTTCTACTTCAGATGTCTCCAGTGTGTCTTTAGTTTTTATTTTTATTAACATCTCAGTTTTATTTAAATCTCCTTTAAAACAAACCAGCGTTTAATTCCAGACATTATTTTCCCTCTAATCACACGTTACAAAAGTGTGTTCCATTTCTCCTCAGACACAGCTGCTCCTCCTCCTCCTCCTCCTCCTCCTCCTCCTCCTCATGACGAGTTAATGAGTGACGTCCAGTGACCACCAGCAGGGGGCTAAACACAGGCTAGCAGACAGTTAACGCTAAAAAAAGCAGAAGGACAAACAGCATGTAATTATCAGAGAGGAGGGAGGAGACAAGGGTGTGTGTGTGTGTGTGTGTGCGCATGTGTGCACATGTGTGCGTGCGTGCGTGTTTATGAATTTTTGAAATTCAGGAAATGATCCATTTGCCCTGATGCACTTTGACAGTGAGCTGACTTTCTTCTAAAAAACAAAAAGTATCTCGGAATGACTTGAAATTTACCATCTTAATAGTCGGCATCGCCCTGAACAAGGATCAGTTGAAAATATTTGCAGATGTCTTAAGGAATAATTTTTATGAATTGTTAAAATCTAGGAAATGATCCATTTGCCCTGATGCACTTTGACAGTGAGCTGACTTTCTTCAAAAAAAAAAAAAGTATCTCGGAATGACTTGAAATTTACCATCTTAATAGTCGGCATCGCCCTGAACAAGGATCAGTTGAAAATATTTGCAAATGTCTTAAGGAATAATTTTTATGAATTTTTGAAATCTAGAAAATGATCCATTTGCCCTGATACACTTTGACAGCTGACTTTCTTCTTCAAAAAAAAAAGTATCTCAGAATGACTTGAAATTTACCATCTTAATAGTCGGCATCACCCTGAACAAGGATCAGTTGAAAATATTTGCAAATGTCTTAAGGAATAATTTTTATGAATTTATGAAATTCAGGAAATGATCTATTTGCCCTGTTGCACTTTGACAGTGAGCTGACTTTCTTCTCAAAAACAAAAAGTATCTCGGAATGACTTGAAATTTACCATCATAATAGTCGGCATCGTCCTGAACAAGGATGAGTTGAAAATATTTGCAAATCTCTTAAGGAATAATTTTTATGAATTTTTGAAATTCAGGAAATGATCCATTTGCCCTGATGCACTTTGACAGTGAGCTGACTTTCTTAAAAAAAAAAAAAAGTATCTCGGAATGACTTGAAATTTACCATCATAATAGTCGGCATTGCCCTGAACAAGGATCAGTTGAAAATATTTGCAAATCTCTTAAGGAATAATTTTTATGAATTTTTGAAATTCAGGAAATGATCCATTTGCCCTGATGCACTTTGACAGTGAACTGACTTTCTTCAAAAAAACAAAAAGTATCTCGGAATGACTTGAAATTTACCATCTTAATAGTCGGCATCGCCCTGAACAAGGATCTGTTGAAAATATTTGCAAATCTCTTAAGGAATAATTTTTATGAATTTTTGAAATTCAGGAAATGATCCATTTGCCCTGATGCACTTTGACAGTGAGCTGACTTTCTTCTCAAAAACAAAAAGTATCTCGGAATGACTTGAAATTTACCATCTTAATAGTCGGCATCGCTCAGAACAAGGATCAGTTGAAAATATTTGCAAATCTCTTAAGGAATAATTTTTATGAATTTTTAAAATCTAGGAAATTATCTATTTGCCCTGATGCACTTTAACGGTGAGCTGACTTTCTTCTTCAAAAACAAAAAGTATCTCGGAATGACTTGAAATTTACCATCTTAATAGTCGGCATCGCTCAGAACAAGGATCAGTTGAAAATATTTGCAAATCTCTTAAGGAATAATTTTTATGAATTTTTAAAATCTAGGAAATTATCTATTTACCCTGATGCACTTTGACAGTGAGCTGACTTTCTTCAAAAAAAAAAAAAGTATCTCGGAATGACTTGAAATTTACCATCTTAATAGTCGGCATCGCCCTGAACAAGGATCAGTTGAAAATATTTGCAAATGTCTTAAGGAATAATTTTTATGAATTTTTGAAATCTAGAAAATTATCCATTTGCCCTGATACACTTTCACAGCTTTCTTCAAAAAAAAAAAAAAGTATCTCAGAATGACTTGAAATTTACCATCTTAATAGTCGGTATCGTCCTGAACAAGGATGAGTTGAAAATATTTGCAAATCTCTTAAGGAATAATTTTTATGAATTTATGAAATTCAGGAAATTATCTATTTGCCCTGTTGCACTTTGACAGTGAGCTGACTTTCTTCTCAAAAACAAAAAGTATCTCGGAATGACTTGAAATTTACCATCATAATAGTCGGCATCGTCCTGAACAAGGATGAGTTGAAAATATTTGCAAATCTCTTAAGGAATAATTTTTATGAATTTTTGAAATTCAGGAAATGATCCATTTGCCCTGATGCACTTTGACAGTGAGCTGACTTTCTTCAAAAAAAAAAAAGTATCTCGGAATGACTTGAAATTTACCATCTTAATAGGCGGCATCGCCCTGAACAAGGATCAGTTGAAAATATTTGCAAATGTCTTAAGGAATAATTTTTATGAATTTTTGAAATCTAGAAAATGATCCATTTGCCCTGATACACTTTGACAGCTGATTTTCTTCAAAAAAAAAAAAAAAGTATCTCGGAATGACTTAAAATTTACCATCTTAATAGTCGGCATCGCCCTGAACAAGGATCAGTTGAAAATATTTGCAAATGTCTTAAGGAATAATTTTTATGAATTGTTAAAATCTAGGAAATGATCCATTTACCCTGATGCACTTTGACAGTGAGCTGACTTTCTTCAAAAAAAAAAAAAGTATCTCGGAATGACTTGAAATTTACCATCTTAATAGTCGGCATCGCCCTGAACAAGGATCAGTTGAAAATATTTGCAAATGTCTTAAGGAATAATTTTTATGAATTGTTAAAATCTAGGAAATGATCCATTTACCCTGATGCTCTTTGACAGTGAGCTGACTTTCTTCAAAAAAAAAAAAAGTATCTCAGAATGACTTGAAATTTACCATCTTAATAGTCGGCATCACCCTGAACAAGGATCAGTTGAAAATATTTGCAAATGTCTTAAGGAATAATTTTTATGAATTTTTAAAATCTAGGAAATTATCTATTTGCCCTGATGCACTTTAACGGTGAGCTGACTTTCTTCTTCAAAAAAAAAAGTATTTCAGAATGACTTGAAATTTACCATCATAATGGCCGGCATCGCCCTGAACAAGGATCAGTTGAAAATATTTGCAAATATCTTAAGGAATAATGTTTATGAATTTTTGAAATTCAGGAAATGATCCATTTGCCCTGATGCACTTTGACAGTGAGCTGACTTTCTTCAAAAAAACAAAAAGTATCTCGGAATGACTTGAAATTTACCATCATAATAGCCGGCAACGCCCTGAACAAGGATCAGTTGAAAATGTTTGCAAATGTCTTAAGGAATAATTTTTATGAATTTTTAAAATCTAGGAAATGATCCATTTGCCCTGATGCACTTTGACAGTGAGCTGACTTTCTTCAAAAAAAAAAAAAGTATCTCGGAATGACTTGAAATTTACCATCTTAATAGTCGGCATCGCTCAGAACAAGGATCAGTTGAAAATATTTGCAAATGTCTTAAGGAATAATTTTTATGAATTGTTAAAATCTAGGAAATGATCCATTTACCCTGATGCACTTTGACAGTGAGCTGACTTTCTTCAAAAAAAAAAAAAGTATCTCGGAATGACTTGAAATTTACCATCTTAATAGTCGGCATCGCCCTGAACAAGGATCAGTTGAAAATATTTGCAAATGTCTTAAGGAATAATTTTTATGAATTTTTGAAATCTAGAAAATTATCCATTTGCCCTGATACACTTTCACAGCTGACTTTCTTCAAAAAAAAAAAAAAGTATCTCAGAATGACTTGAAATTTACCATCTTAATAGTCGGTATCGTCCTGAACAAGGATGAGTTGAAAATATTTGCAAATGTCTTAAGGAATAATTTTTATGAATTTATGAAATTCAGGAAATTATCTATTTGCCCTGTTGCACTTTGACAGTGAGCTGACTTTCTTCTCAAAAACAAAAAGTATCTCGGAATGACTTGAAATTTACCATCATAATAGTCGGCATCGTCCTGAACAAGGATGAGTTGAAAATATTTGCAAATCTCTTAAGGAATAATTTTTATGAATTTTTGAAATTCAGGAAATGATCCATTTGCCCTGATGCACTTTGACAGTGAGCTGACTTTCTTCAAAAAAACAAAAAGTATCTCGGAATGACTTGAAATTTACCATCTTAATAGTCGTCATCGCCCTGAACAAGGATCAGTTGAAAATATTTGCAAATGTCTTAAGGAATAATTTTTATGAATTTTTGAAATCTAGAAAATGATCCATTTGCCCTGATACACTTTGACAGCTGATTTTCTTCAAAAAAAAAAAAAAAGTATCTCGGAATGACTTGAAATTTACCATCATAATAGTCGGCATCGTCCTGAACAAGGATGAGTTGAAAATATTTGCAAATCTCTTAAGGAATAATTTTTATGAAATTTTGAAATTCAGGAAATGATCCATTTGCCCTGATGCACTTTGACAGTGAACTGACTTTCTTCAAAAAAACAAAAAGTATCTCGGAATGACTTGAAATTTACCATCTTAATAGTCGGCATCGCCCTGAACAAGGATCTGTTGAAAATATTTGCAAATCTGTTAAGGAATAATTTTTATGAATTTTTGAAATTCAGGAAATGATCCATTTGCCCTGATGCACTTTGACAGTGAGCTGACTTTCTTCAACAAAAAAAAAAGTATCTCGGAATGACTTGAAATTTACCATCTTAATAGTCGGCATCGCCCTGAACAAGGATCAGTTGAAAATATTTGCAAATCTCTTAAGGAATAATTTTTATGAATTTTTGAAATCTAGAAAATTATCCATTTGCCCTGATACACTTTGACAGCTGACTTTCTTCAAAAAAAAAAAAAGTATCTCGGAATGACTTGAAATTTACCATCTTAATAGTCGGCATCGCCCTGAACAAGGATCAGTTGAAAATATTTGCAAATGTCTTAAGGAATAATTTTTATGAATTGTTAAAATCTAGGAAATGATCCATTTACCCTGATGCACTTTGACAGTGAGCTGACTTTCTTCAAAAAAAAAAAAAGTATCTCGGAATGACTTGAAATTTACCATCTTAATAGTCGGCATCGCCCTGAACAAGGATCAGTTGAAAATATTTGCAAATGTCTTAAGGAATAATTTTTATGAATTTTTGAAATCTAGAAAATTATCCATTTGCCCTGATACACTTTCACAGCTGACTTTCTTCAAAAAAAAAAAAAAGTATCTCAGAATGACTTGAAATTTACCATCTTAATAGTCGGTATCGTCCTGAACAAGGATGAGTTGAAAATATTTGCAAATGTCTTAAGGAATAATTTTTATGAATTTATGAAATTCAGGAAATTATCTATTTGCCCTGTTGCACTTTGACAGTGAGCTGACTTTCTTCTCAAAAACAAAAAGTATCTCGGAATGACTTGAAATTTACCATCATAATAGTCGGCATCGTCCTGAACAAGGATGAGTTGAAAATATTTGCAAATCTCTTAAGGAATAATTTTTATGAATTTTTGAAATTCAGGAAATGATCCATTTGCCCTGATGCACTTTGACAGTGAGCTGACTTTCTTCAAAAAAACAAAAAGTATCTCGGAATGACTTGAAATTTACCATCTTAATAGTCGTCATCGCCCTGAACAAGGATCAGTTGAAAATATTTGCAAATGTCTTAAGGAATAATTTTTATGAATTTTTGAAATCTAGAAAATGATCCATTTGCCCTGATACACTTTGACAGCTGATTTTCTTCAAAAAAAAAAAAAAAAGTATCTCGGAATGACTTGAAATTTACCATCATAATAGTCGGCATCGTCCTGAACAAGGATGAGTTGAAAATATTTGCAAATCTCTTAAGGAATAATTTTTATGAAATTTTGAAATTCAGGAAATGATCCATTTGCCCTGATGCACTTTGACAGTGAACTGACTTTCTTCAAAAAAACAAAAAGTATCTCGGAATGACTTGAAATTTACCATCTTAATAGTCGGCATCGCCCTGAACAAGGATCTGTTGAAAATATTTGCAAATCTGTTAAGGAATAATTTTTATGAATTTTTGAAATTCAGGAAATGATCCATTTGCCCTGATGCACTTTGACAGTGAGCTGACTTTCTTCAACAAAAAAAAAAGTATCTCGGAATGACTTGAAATTTACCATCTTAATAGTCGGCATCGCCCTGAACAAGGATCAGTTGAAAATATTTGCAAATCTCTTAAGGAATAATTTTTATGAATTTTTGAAATCTAGAAAATTATCCATTTGCCCTGATACACTTTGACAGCTGACTTTCTTCAAAAAAAAAAAAAGTATCTCGGAATGACTTGAAATTTACCATCTTAATAGTCGGCATCGCCCTGAACAAGGATCAGTTGAAAATATTTGCAAATGTCTTAAGGAATAATTTTTATGAATTGTTAAAATCTAGGAAATTATCCATTTACCCTGATGCACTTTGACAGTGAGCTGACTTTCTTCAAAAAAAAAAAAAGTATCTCAGAATGACTTGAAATTTACCATCATAATAGTCGGCATCGCCCTGAACAAGGATCAGATTAAAATATTTGCAAATCTCTCAAGGAATAATTTTTATGAATTTAAAAAAAAGAAAAACAGTGATACAAACTTCCTTTAATTTGGTTGTAACTCAGATTATACATTTAAAATAATCCACTTATCTTTAAATCTCTTTAATTCCCTTTAAATCGTAGCACAAAGTGTTGGGCGGCGACTTCTTCAACAGAGTTTGTCTTCACCTGAAGCTTCTGGAGAAAGAATATTTTGGTCTGGAGTTCAGACACAACAGTGGGAACTATGTGAGAGGAAAACACAATATAAATACATAATAATTTACAAGTATATAAATATATAATATATAATATAAAGCTGTTTAAATGATGTTGATGTGTTGCAGGTTTGGTTGGAGCTGCTGAAGCCGCTGAACAAACAGATTAAATGTAAAGTTTTCTCTATTTTTTGTTCATTTAAATGAAATTAATTCATATTTTTCCCTTCTTAATTAATTTAAATATCTTATATATATATTTATATATATATTGAATATTCTTCTTCTTCTCTCTTCTTCAGACAGCAGCGATCTTTTCTTCAGGTTCATCGTTAAGTTCTTTCCTCCTGATCCAGGACAACTGAAGCGAGGTCTCACCAGGTCAAAGTTCAGATTCTCGTACAATTTTACTGAACTAACGTAAAGAAAAACGTATTTTAAAGAAATGTTGATGATACACAACCTTTATTTAACAAATTTTCTTCTCTATTTTCATTTCATTTTACCTTCTGTTCTCATCACTGATATTATTTGAGTTTAGTTCCACGTAAGCGCTTCCTCACGTCCTTTCCTCACTTCCTTTCCTCACTTCCTTCTCTTCTTCACTTCCTCATTGCTGTTCATAGCAGTTGTTGTTTGTTTTTGTATGAAAAGTCTTTTATAAATAAAGTTTATCAATGATTGTGTGTGTGTGTGTAGATATCTCTTTGCCTTACAGATGAAACAGGACTTGTCCAACGGCAGTTTGACCTGTAACGACAACAGCGCCGCCCTGCTGGTCTCTCACATACTGCAGTGTAAGTCTGAACTTGGTGTAGTTTGGATTTGAGGGAAGTTTTAGTGAAAATAAGAAGAAAAACCTTCAACTGCTGCTTATGTTTGCATATAAACGATTGAAGTTGTCGACTTTAATGGTGGACAAAAGGTTTGGGAATCACTGAGTTTCCTTCAAACTCATTGAAAGTCCTGGAAAACAGAGAAAAGTCAGTTTTATCTTCTCGTATCTTTACGTTTGTTTTCGTTTGTTACAGCAGAGTTAGGCGACTACGACGAGGAGCTGGTCTGCCACCATCTGGAGATGAAGCAGTTCGTCCCCAACCAGGAATATTTAGACCACAAGATCATCAAGTTACACAAGAAACACAGGTTTGTCTTTTCACTCACAAACACTTTCACGGTCAAACGGAAGAACAACGTCCGTCTGTCCTCTGCGTCTCTGTAGGGGCGTGTCTCCGGCGGACTCTGACGTCCAGCTGCTGGAGGTGGCGAGGAAGCTGGACATGTACGCGATCAGGCCACACCCAGCTCACGACGGCGAGGGGATGAGGATCAACCTGGCGGTCACTCACTCTGGAGTTCTGGTCTTTCAGGTGCGAGGTTGTCGGAATTTCAGGTGCGAGGTTGTCGGAATTCCAGGTGCGAGGTTGTCGGGTTTCAGGTGCAAGGTTGTTGGTCTTTCAGGTGCGAGGTTGTCGGTTGTTCAGGTGCGAGGTTGTCGGAATTTCAGGTGCGACGTTGTCGGAATTTCAGGTACGAGATTGTCGGTATTTCAGGTGCGAGGTTGTTGGAGCAGGTGCGAGGTTGGCGGTCTTTCAGGTGCGAGGTTGTCGGAATTTCAGGTACGAGATTGTCGGAATTTCAGGTGCGAGGTTGTCGGATGTTCAGGTGCGAGGTTGTCGGAGCAGGTGCGAGGGTTGTCGGTCTTTCAGGTGCGAGGTTGTTGGTCTTTCAGGTGCGAGGTTGTAGGTTGTTCAGGTGCGAGGTTGTCGGAATTTCAGGTGCGACGTTGTCGGACTTTCAGGTGAGATGTCGGAATTTCAGGTACGAGATTGTCGGAATTTCAGGTGCGAGGTTGTCGGATGTTCAGGTGCGAGGTTGTCGGAGCAGGTGCGAGCTTGTCGGTCTTTCAGGTGCGAGGTTGTTGGTCTTTGAGGTGCAAGGTTGTGGGTCTATGATGTGCGAGGTTGTCGGTCATCACGGTGCGAGGTTGTCGGAATTTCAGGTGCGACGTCGGACTTTAAGGTGCGAGGTTGTCGAAGCAGGTGCGAGGTTGTTGGACTTTAAGGTGCGACGTTGTCGGTCGTTAAGCTGCAAGGTTGTCTGTCCTTCAGGTGCGAGGTTGTCGGATGCTAGGTGCGAGGTTGTCGGTCGTTAAGGTGCGAGGTTGTCGGACTTTGAGGTGTGAGGTTGTCGGTCGTTAAGGTGCGAGGTTGTCGGACGTTAAGGTGCGAGGTTGTCGGACTTTCAGGTGCGAGGTTGTCAGTCCTTCAGGTGCGAGGTTGTCGGATGTTAGGTGCGAGGTTGTCGGACTTTCAGGTGTGAGGTTGTCGGACTTTCAGGTGCGAGGTTGTCGGTCGTTAAGGTGCGAGGTTGTCGGACGTTATGGTGCGAGGTTGTCGGTCTTTCAGGTGCGAGGTTGTTGGTCTTTCAGGTGCGAGGTTGTCCGACGTTCAGGCGCGAGTTTGTCAGTCTTTCAGGTGCGAGGTTGTTGGTCTTTAAAGTGCGAGGTTGTTGGTCTTTGATGTGCGAGGTTGTCGGTCTTTCAAGTCCGAGGTTGTCGGTCTCTCAGGTGCGAGGTCGTCGTCCTGGATACGTCAACAAATGTTGGGTTCCTGGTGCAGACCTAAGATAACGGAGCCCAAATACGATTAAACAACAACGCGAGCTGTGATCCAACCGAGAGACGACGTCAACGATGGGTTTTTTCTTTAGGACTACCAAGTAAAAGTCTTCCTTGTCATACCACCATTCTGCCAATAGGAGGTGCTGTTTTTGAGTAATAGCGTTGGTAAACCACAAATCCTGGAAGTTATCCATTGATCCCCAACACTAAGAGATCAAATCTCTATCCTGTTTTCTTGATTTTTCTTGTCAGATTTTCAAAATAAAGCTCATCGTATGCATTGAATCCTTTTTTCTCGCCTCTGTTTTTCAGGGAAACACCAAAATCAACACGTTCAGTTGGGCGAAAATCCGCAAACTGAGCTTCAAACGCAAACATTTTCTCATCAAACTGCACGACAAAGTCGGGGTGAGAACCTTCACAGAACCTTCAGAGAACCTTCACAGACAGTTTTTACATCACATTAACGTTGTGTTCACAGCCGTCCTGTAAGGACACGCTGGAGTTTTCCATGGCGAGTCGTGATGTTTGTAAGTCGTTCTGGAAAACGTGCGTGGAATATCACGCCTTCTTCAGACTTCCCGAGGAACCGAAGAACGTTCACAAAACTCTGCTGACGAGTAAAGGTTCCAGCTTCAGATACAGGTGAGGAACGTCAGGTGAAGGCGATTCTTTACATGATGTTTCGCTCATTTCACAACTTTAACTTTAACTTTGACTCGTGACAGCGGGCGAACGCAGAAACAGCTGCTGGAGTGTATGGGATCAGGATCAGGATTAAGATCAGGATCAGGATCGGGATCAGGGGAGAAGAAGCCTTCACACTCTGAGAGGTGAGAATAAAAGCACGGAAAAACCACACGGATATAATCTGCTCTCTCATAATCTGCTCGTTATAATCTGTTCTCTCATAATCTGAATGTGTCGTCATTCCTTTGCTCCAGAGCTTATTGTCCGTCAGAGTTCGATCCCCGTCAGTTCCGATCGTCTCCCGATCTCCTCACCGACGTCTCTAAACAGGTGAGACGTGTTTATTTGAATAAGTCGTTAGCTGATTCGTCGCTAACCGTAGCGCTAACGAGTGGAGTCTTGTCTTTCTGTCAAAGATGTACGAACACTCGTATCCGTTCCCGTTGGCGTCGCAGAGTCAGGACGAGCTGGATCCGCATCAACGGAGTCTCGACGACTTCGAGTTCCGGAGGGGCGGGGCTAAGCGCAGCCTATCATCCGTGGAGGTCACGCAGAGGCCCAGCCCTCTCGCCCGGGTCACGCCCCTCTCCCCGTCCGTCCACCAATCGACGCCCTCCCCGAAGACGAGATCGGCGTCGACGTCCGTGATGGACGACGCGAGGTGCGGACGCCTCGGGATGCAGCGCCAGGCGCAGAGGTTAGCCGGGGTTTACGGCAACAGATCGCGACGTCGGCCAAATCCTCAGCCGCATCCGGACGCCGGACAGCAGCTGGTTCTTCTTTACCCGAACACTCCGGCGTACCAGTATCACCCCGTCCTCCCCACGTTCTCCTTGGCCGGTTCCTCGCCGCTCAACCGCCATCCGTACATGACGGACTACGTTGCCGTGTCTTCGCTGGAGCGTTTCCCGCAGCCGAGGAGGCGGGACTACGTGGCGGTGGATAACTTGTATCGTCCAGCTTTTTATCCACTGGGCCAGGATTCTCCGTCCGTTTCCCCGATCAGGAGAAACCTCCGCCCCTACGGCTCCGGCGGGTTAGCGAGGGTTTACCAGCCGCGCAGCAACGGGGCGAGGTTCATGGGCGTCGGCCACGCGGAGGCGGGGCATTACAGCGACGACTGTAACTTCCTGCCGGGGTTACCGCGCCGCGTCGCCAGCCAACCTGACGTCAAGTTCAACCTCGCGAGAAGTTCAAACCCGGCCTCCGAGTTCCGTCCCCTCGGTTACTACCCGCACCTGACACGCCCCTCCAGACCCACCTACCTGCCACTTAACTCCTCCCCTCTGCCCGAACGCCCCACCTCCCTGTGCATGATTGGAGGCACCAGGGGGAGCTACAGCGACTCGGATCCAGAGGTTTTCTACCCGTATTACTGCCCGCCGCCCCCGCTGGGGAAGATGGTTCGGTCAGGTGGACTCGCCAGGATGAGGTTCTCCTCCGGGAGCCTCCAGCTGGAGGAGGAAGAGGAGGAGGAGGAAGAGGAGGAGGAGGAGGAGGAAGATAACGCAGCAAAGGAAAGGACAAAAAAGGACTCGAAGGGCGACGACGAGAAAAAAGAAGGGAAACGTCCTACGAAGATTACCGAGGTCACGCTGTAAACACGTGTAAACAAAGATAAGACGTTAAAACGGTTAAACGTACGATGGTTTGTTTGGGTTTTCGTCGTTGATTTGTGCAGCAGATCAAATGTAACGTTTGTTGCCTCGTTTTTCTCAGTTTCTCAGTTTTTGGAAACTAGCATCGGTTGTCGATCAAAAGAACTTTTTGTGGATTGAACCGTAAAGTGTTTCAGTTGTCGGTTAAAGTTAAAGTTAAAGTGTTGACTTTCAAACGAGCCGTACGAGCCTTAGCTAGGTAAAGGTTAGCCGTTTAGGTATCGGGACGGGAGAACATGTCTTGCTTGATTCCTTATCTCTGAAGAGCCCAATGTTTCGTTGCCCTCTCATATTTGTTCTGAGGTGTGGAACATCATGTCCGAGAAGGTTCTCTGGTCATTGTATCTTCAGGACTGTAGACTGAAGGAACTGGACCTTCTTGAGCTCAGATCTTTTCCCTGGAGAACCAAGGTGAAGGCTGTTGTCCTCATGTTCCTACAGGACAATTTGTTCCGACTCTGTCCACGAAGGTTCTCAGGTCATTGTATCTTCAGGACTGTAGATATAAGGAACTGGACCTTCTTGAGCTCATGTCTTTTCCCTGGAGAACCCAGGTGAAGACTGTTGTCCTCTCATGTTCCTACAGGACAATTTGTTCAGACTGTGTTCACGAAGGTTCTCAGGTCGTTGTATCTTCAGGACTGTAGATATAAGGAACTGGCCTTGCTTGAGAAATGCCTAAAAAGTTGTGGTGGACATATTCTGGAATGTCTCCTCCTAGTGGACAAACACGGTAGAGTAGTGGCTAGCTTTGGTGGTCCTGGTATGAAGCGTCATCCAGAAGTGGATCAGAGTCAAAGTCCGGATGTTTTCCCAGGTACGAGAACTTGGTACAAAAGGCCTGATGTTGTCTTTTTCATGGTCAAATCAAATGTGTCCACTGTGGCGTAGTGTTTGGAGTGTTTCTTCACTGCATTTGTGAATAAATTATTTAATTTAAGACACACTGGACTTTTTTTTTTTTTTTTAATTACTTACAAAACACCAAAAAAACTCACGTTTCTCAATCAAACTTAAATATTTATTATTAAAACACAAAAGTCCCGCTACAAAAAAAACAAAAAAACAAACATTGCTGTAAAATCTTTCAAACATTTCCCCCTCGACGACGAGCGTTATCGTTTCCCTTGTGATATTTATTTATATATAGATATAAAAACGATAGTGTCTTTGGTACAAAGAGTCAGTCGTACTTTTGATCACGGCTCCCTCAAACGTTAGATTTTAAAAATTCAGACGACTTTTGACTTCATTTTGGTTTTGAAAAACACAAATCTAAAAATATAGCTAACGCTAACACTTTAGCATACAGCATTAGCGTATATTTTTCAATCGCAAGTTTTAATCAAATACCAGTAATTATTACCATTAAAAGTTCTATTTACATCTTTTAAGACGACTTTGACGTTCGAATTGTGAAGCAGCTTAAGTAGCGAGCTAGCTAGCTAGCTAGCTTACAGGTTAGCAAGCTACTTGAGACATTTGAGTGGAAAATATTGTTAAAAGATGTTTATTTTTGACATATTTTCTAACTAGAAGGTCAAACATAAGTGGAAAAATAAAAAAGTAAGACCGGGAAGTAAAAGAAATAAGATTTTAAATTTGGCGATTGGTGGAAATATTGCAGTTTACATCAAACTGAATTCAAGGATGAGGAAACTGTGAAGGAAAAGTACGACTGACGTCAACAAATTATTGGCATAGAATCTCTTTTTCTCTTTCTCTCAAGTGCTACTGAACAACAAACACACAAATATACATTTGTCGAGGCAAACCGTGACGCACAACTGCTGATGGACCAAAAAATAACAACAAAAACAAAAATACGAGCAACGACAACGACGACGACGACGACGTCTCGTTGCATCGACATTTTCAGGCACTTGACGGTAATTCGCAAAAAAAAAAAATTAAAATAGAATCTGACAAAACGACTCGTGTCTGATTTATAAACACAAACGTTCCAAAAGTGATTATTAAAAAAAAAAAAAAAAAAGAAGAAAACAACAAAAGACGTCCGTGAGCCAAGAACTGGGGAAAAAACAAACTCTTCAACCAGCAGCAGTGAATATACTGTATATACATAATATATAGTGTATATATTACATTATTAGAGTGTGTGTGTGTGTGTGTGTGTGTGTGTGTGTGTGTGTGTGTGTGTGTGTGTGTGTGTGTGTGTAGCCAGGAGACATCGCACAGCAAATCTCCTCCTCCAGCAAAGTCACTGTACAGAGACAAGTGTCTTCATTCCTACGTCCTTCAGTTGGTCGTAAACCTGAGACAGAGAAAGAAAATATGACTTATTATATTATGACTGAAATTATCTTCATGTTTAAAACTGAAGTTTGTAAAACCACTCACTCTCCCACACCAAAGCCCATAGAGAAAACCAGTGATTTTAGCTCACAGGGACACAGGAGCTGCTGGTCCTCTGCTGCCTCGTGTGGTCACTTTGTGTCACTTAGTTAAGTCTTAAGTAAATATTTTAAAAGCTGAATTCACTAAAATCAGTCATTGTAAGTTAGTGATGGAGGCAGCAGTGGATCAACAACTCCTGTGAACTCCTGTGTGCTGTGATGTTAAAATCACTGGTTTACTCTATGGACTTTGGTGTGGGAGAGTGAGTGACTTTGGTGTGAGAGAGTGAGTGACTTTGGTGTGGGAGAGTGAGTGACTTTGGTGTGGGAGAGTGAGTGACTTTGGTGTGGGAGAGTGAGTGACTTTGGTGTGGGAGAGTGAGTGACTTTGGTGTGAGAGAGTGAGTGAGTGACTTTGGTGTGGGAGAGTGAGTGACTTTGTGAGTGACTTTGGTGTGAGAGAGTGAGTGACTTTGGTGTGGGAGAGTGAAGGACTTTGGTGTGGGAGAGTGAGGGACTTTGGTGTGGGAGAGTGAGTGACTTTGGTGTGAGAGAGTGAGTGACTTTGCTGTGGGAGAGTGAGTGACTTTGGTGTGGGAGAGTGAGTGACTTTGGTGTGGGAGAGTGAGTGACTTTGGTGTGAGAGAGTGAGTGAGTGACTTTGGTGTGGGAGAGTGAGTGACTTTGTGAGTGACTTTGGTGTGAGAGAGTGAGTGACTTTGGTGTGGGAGAGTGAAGGACTTTGGTGTGGGAGAGTGAGGGACTTTGGTGTGGGAGAGTGAGTGACTTTGGTGTGAGAGAGTGAGTGACTTTGCTGTGGGAGAGTGAGTGACTTTGCTGTGGGAGAGTGAGTGACTTTGGTGTGGGAGAATGAGTGACTTTGGTGTGGGAGAGTGAGTGACTTTGGTGTGGGAGAGTGAGTGACTTTGGTGTGGGAGAGTGAGTGACTTTGGTGTGGGAGAGTGAGTGACTTTGGTGTGAGAGAGTGAGTGGTTTACAAACATCAGTTTCCTGTTGGAAAAGTCTGTTTAATGGCAAGTTAAATACTCTGTTGAAGTCTTTATCTCACTGTTAGACAGACTTTTCCTTGTGTAAACTGAAGTTTGTAAACCACTCACTCTCCCACACCAAAGTCACTCACTCTCCCACACCAAAGTCCATAGAGTAAACCAGTGATTTTAACATCACAGCACACAGGAGTTCACAGGAGTTGTTGATCCACTGCTGCCTCCATCACTAACTTACAATGACTGATTTTAGTGAATTCAGCTTTTAAAATATTTAATTTCGACTTAACTCAGTGACACAAAGTGACCACACGAGGCAGCAGAGGACCAGCAGCTCCTGTGTCCCTGTGAGCTAAAATCACTGGTTTTCTCTATGGACTTTGGTGTGGGAAAGTGAGTTCAGTTTCCTGTTGTTAAAGTCTTTCTAACAGTGAGATAAAGACGTCACAGACTAAGATGTCCATAGTTACCTGGCGATGATGTGCGTCACCATCCTGTCTGTGATTCCTGGACAAACGTCTTCAGCTTCTCTGATGTTTCTCTCCAGTTCCTCTATAGCCAAACGTTGTTGTGAATGTTCTTTGTGCTGCTGCTTCAGCTGCAAACAAACAAACAACACAGCCTCTAAATCTGCACTTCAAAAACCTCACTTTTCAACGGAAAAGACGTCGTTTTTCGCCGTTGTTTTATTTTTATACGACCCGAGCGGCGACTCGTGAGTTTATTTGGTTTATTGTACCAAATTAATCACTTTTTTATTGGTGGAAACTTGCCTGAAAACACAGGAAATGTTTTAAATATTATATAAATATATGTCGGAAAGTGGTTTTAGTTGAACGTTTTGACCACGCCTCTTAAAACGTCGCGTCACGTTTGGTCTCCGATGTTACAAAATAAGAGCGTTGTTAAACCTTCAGTTTCAGCATTTTTCTGTATTCTGTATAAATGGTGCATTCGAGTTGTTGTCGGAAGTCGGATTTTCCGAGTCGGAGCAACCTCTCTGCGTTAACGGGGATTTGATCGTAAAAAAAAAAAAGGTCGTAAACCCAACGTAACGTCTAATTTTTATATGAAATAATTTTTTTTTTTTAATATTGCTACATTTAAAATGCATATGTATGTATGTGTATATATATGTATATGTATATACACATATGTGTATATACGTATACATGTGTATGTACGTAAATGTGAACGTGTATGTATGTACGTATATGTATACGTGTGCGTATGTGTGTAAATGTATACGTGTTTGTATATACGTGTGTATGTATACGTGTGTATGTATACGTGTATATGTATACGTGTATGTGTATATGTGTATGTGTACGTGTATGTATATACGTGTATATGTATACGTGTATGTATACGTGTGTATGTATATACGTGTATATGTATACGTGTATGTATACGTGTATACGTGTGTATGTATATACGTGTATGTATACGTGTGTATGTATACGTGTATATGTATACGTGTATATGTATACGTGTATGTATACGTGTATACGTGTGTATGTATATACGTGTATAAGTATATGTGTATACGTATATGTGTCCACGTATATATGTATACATGTGTACATACATGTGTGTATATATACATATATACGTACATATATACATACGTATGTGTAAATACATATACACATGTATATATATAATTTTTCTTCACTAATGCTGTATTTTTCTGTACATTTTCTCATTATTTTACCATTTAAATCACTTTGAAACAGTACATGGTCAAGTGCAGCATACATTAACTTATTAATACGACAATAACTTCACTTTTTAAACACATAAAACAATAAAAACATGTATATTTTTGCATCATAACAAACATATATATGTGTGTGAGAGCTGACCTCAGTGAAGACAGGAGAGATGACCGTGGTCAGACTGGTGGATTTATTCAGCTTATCCTGAACCTGGACCACAAGGATTTAAAGACAAAGAAGAAAAAGGTATGAAGTCTATTTTTTTATTATTTAAATATGAATTATTTACAAATATAAAAAGAGTGTTTTTATTTTCACTGACCGCTCCGTTGAGAACTTTCCTGCCGTCCGACTTCTTCTTACGAACGGTGGTGAACGACCACTCTGGAGAATCACTGTTCTCTTTGTTACTGGACTCACTGTACACACACACACACACACACACACACACACACACACACACACACACACACACACACACACACACACACACACACACACACACACACACACACACACACGCACACACAAATGTTTAAACTGTTCATTTATGACCTCGACAGAAATAAAGAAAGAAGAAGAAGAAGAAGAAAAGTGGGCGTTACCTGTCGGAGTCGTCGGAGCTGCTGTCACTATGCCCCTCCTCCTTCCACCTCCTGTACCTGTCAATCAACTCGCTGAGGTAGGACGTCTTCTTACAGTGTTTGACGATGAACTTGTGTTTGAGCAGCTCTTTGGCCGTGGGACGCTACACACACACACACACACACACTTACATTTTTACTTTAAATTCTACTTTAATTCAAACTTCATATCTTCAGCTAAATATTAAGTTATGCAGTAAAATTAAATACAAAAACACAAGCTGTATAAAATTGTGTTCATTTAACTTGTAAACTTTATTTAAATTTAAACTAAACTATTTTTTCATTTAAAGTCATTTTCTTTCTTTTTTTGTGCGTCATTTATTTCATGTGGAACGAAACAGTGAGCAGTTTGTCCACCAGGTGGCAGCAAACCATGCAAACTGCAACCACACAAACTGCAACCACACAAAATGACAAAACTGAACAATCTGAAACTTTAAAACAACAACAAAATGCACAGAAATTCAAATATTTACAATAAAATATTCAAAGTTTAAACCTAAACTATAAAAAACTGTGATGTTTAATACAGTAAAACTATATAAAAACACTCAAATATGAAACCAAATGTATTAAAAAGTAAATTTTAAACAGGTTTATCGTTAAAATCCTTTTATTTACTGTATATAAATTCCCCAGTTTAATGAGTTTAAAGCTTATATTATATTATCTTAAATTGTGTGTTTGTGTTTGTGTGTTTGTGTGCGTTTCTTACGAAGGCGGGGTCTTTGTTGAGACACGCCTCCGTGAATTCCTTGAAGCTCTTGGAAAAATCTCCGGTCAGCGTCGGCGGCGGCGATTTGGGAATGTGGAAGAGAACTCGCATCGGGTGCATGTCCGAGTTCGGAGGTTCGCCCTTCGCTAGCTCGATGGCCGTGATTCCCAGAGACCAGATGTCGGCCTGAAAAGACGCGGCAAAAAAACAACAAAAAATACAGTTTACGACATTTGACAGTTAGTCACGAAACTCTTTAGCAAACTTTTTCACGTTTTTGTTCAACTATGACGCAGTAAAATGAGATTTACGCACGCTTTTATAGAAATAAATACAAGAAAATCACATTTCGATGTGTCCTTTAGTCGCATAAATGTCCAAAAGTTTAATTCAAACTCATCGTGATCAAGAAATGCTCAAGTATGAAAGATTAGCTTGACTAAACGGCCAAAGATGATCATTTTTATCAACTATAACTAATTATTTTATGGTTTCATCCATAAAACTTAAAGAAAGAGTGAAAATTCAACACAATAATAAGAACTGAAGCAGCATTTTCATCATTTCTGTCAAAAACATTGAGAATTGACTCATTTTCTCATGATTAGCTTAATCGGTTGTGTAGCATTTTGCTGCTAGCATGTCGTGAAACGCGTTTAAAGTGTTAAATACTTTGAATATGTTTCATTAAAACGGTCAGAAAGAGTTCAAGTGTCACGTTTACAAAACTAAAGGTGGATTTTCTCCGCATGACGTCAGCGTTTATCCCATTTGACAGTTAGTCACGAAACTCTTTAGCAAATTTTTCGCGTTTTTGTTCAACTATGACGCAGTAAAACAAAATTTGCACAAGCTTTTATAGAAATAAATACAAGAAAATCACATTTTATGTGTCCTTTAGTCGCATAAATGTCCAAAAGTTTACTTCAAACTCATCATGATCAAGAAATGCTCAAATATGAAAGATTAGCTTGACTAAACTGCCAAAGATGATCATTTTTATCAACTATTACTAATTCTTTTATAATTTCATCCATAAAACTTCAAGAATGAGCGAAAATTCAACACAATAATAAGAAATGAAGCAGCATTTTCATCATTTCTGTCAAAAACATTGAGAATTTACTCATTTTCTCATGATTAGCTTAATCGGCTGTGTAGCATTTTGCTGCTAGCGTGTCGTGAAACACGTTTAAAGCGTTAAATACTTTGAATATGTTTCATTAAAATGGTCAGAAAGAGTTCAAGTGTCACGTTCGGAAAACTAAAGGTGGATTTTCTCAGCCATGACATCAGCGTTTATCATTTCTCTGAAAAAAAGAAAAGTGTTGACTCACTGTGAGCGTTAGCTTTTAGCTAGCACACACACTTTTGTGTCACTTGTTTTTATTTTATTTTTCAACTGTAACACACTCGTGGTCTGTCGTCCACTAACCATATGTCAACACACACACACACACCCGAAAGGTAAACACACACACACACACACACACACACACAGGTTGAATGTCACGTCTTCTCAACTTGCTCCAATAACCATGTGTCAGACGTGATCTCACACACACACACACAGACACACAGTGTCGTGTTACAACAGGATGTTGGTCCGACGTTTGACTTTTTTAACTCCCGCGGCTCCTTTTACTGTCAGACACTGAACATATGTTTAGCTTGTGAACGTAGCACGAACCCACGATGACAACACGTGTGTGTGTGTGTGTGTGTGTGTGTGTGTGTGTGTGTGTGTGTGTGTGTGTGTGTGTGTGTGTGTGTTCCATCTGTTATTAAAAAAGAAAAGAAAAAAATTACTTGTTTGACAACAGTTAGCTGTGAGGATGAATAAGCTAATTGTTAGCCGGATCCAGACACCGGTTAGCTTATTAGCTTAGCAGTGTGTGTGGAAACAAACTAGCTAGCTAGGTGGTAGCTGGTAGCCTGGCTTTGTATCAAAGATCACAGAAGTAAACGCAGATGTTCTTATTTGTGCAAAATGTTGCTACACAGTTTGTGTGCACAGAATACCATGTAGAGCATTGTTGCTAACAATGTCTAACACTGGATCCAGCCACCAGTTAGCTTATTAGCTTATTAGCTTAGCAGTGGGAGTGGAAACACACAGCTTGCTAGCTAGCCTGGTAGCCTGGCTTTGTCCAAAGATCAAAGAAGTAAACGCAGATGTTTTTATTTGTCCAAAATGTTGCTACACAGTTTGTGTGCACAGTATACCAAGTAGAGCATTGTTGCTAACACCAACAGTTAGCTTATTAGCTTAGTAGTGAGAGTGGAAACAAACAGCTTGGTAGCTAGCCTGGTAGCCTGGCTTTGTCCAAAGATCAAAGAAGTAAACACGGATGTATTTATTTGTCAGAAATGTTGCTACACAGTTTGTGTGCACAAAATACCACGTAGGGCATTGTTGCTAACAATGACCAACACTGGATCAAGCCACCAATTAGCTTATTAGCTTAGCAGTGAGAGAAGAAACAAACAGCTTTGTTGCTAGCTATCTAGCTAGCTTGGTAGCTTGGCTTTGTCCAGAGATCACAGAAGTAAAGATGGACGTTTTTTAATTTGTAGAAAACGTTGCTGCACAGTTTGTGTGCACAGAATACTAATGTATGTGCTATTGTTGCTAACAATCGCTAACACCAACAGTTAGCTTATTAGCTTAGCAGTGAGAGTGGAAACACAAACAGTGTTTCTGCAGCAGCAGGTGCAGCAGCTTTAAACGCACAAATGAGACGCTTTTGTCGTCAATGAAGCGATTTATCGTCCTTTATTGTGCGAGACGAGGCGGCAAAGGACGTGTGTGGGGGGGGTGTGTGTGTGTCTCAAATAAACACACACACACACAGTGAGGACAGTTTGTGGTCAAAACTTCTTTGTCGTCAACACAGTCACTGTTTCTATTACAGGCAAATAAAAGCCGGAGAATCCAGGGAAGAATTCAAATGAAGTCAGAGCCAGAAGCGACAGAACGTCCACCTGCCTGAGGTCGTCGTCGTGGCAACAGTCAAACGGGGACGAACGCCGTAAAAGGACGCGGGTGACGCACCTCACAGCTTTCATCTTATCCCCCCCGTCTTTATTTTTTATATATATTTTTAACGTTTATGTCTCGCGTTGACAGAGACTGACCTTGGAGTCGTAGGCCGACTGTTGGATGACCTCGGGCGCCATCCAGAACGGCGTTCCCACGAAGGTTTCCCTCTTGATCTGCGTGTCCGTCAGCTGACCGGCGACGCCGAAGTCCGCGAGCTTCACCTGACCGTGCTCCGACAGCAGGACGTTAGCGGCTGCGAAGAAAAAAAAGCAGTCATCATGAACGAGGTCAGTGAGAGGAGGCGGAGTTTGCTTAATGTGGTAATTCAAGAACACGCAATTTTTGAACACGCAATTTTTTTTTGTCCTATTTTCAAAACGTAGACGACAATGACGGCGTTCGGGGTCAGTCGTACCTTTGATGTCTCTGTGGATCTTCTTCTCAGAGTGAAGGTAGTCGAGACCTTTGAGGATCTCCTTCAACATGGTGGCGATCTGAGACTCCTCGAACGGTCCTGCCCGCAGCTGCACACACACACACACACACACACACACACACACACACACACACACACACACACACACACACACACACACACACACACACACACACACACACACACACACACACACACACACACACAGTGATGAGCTGGAGGCTGTTCACAGGAAACTCAAACACACCTCGATTCACCTTTATTTCAAACAAGACTCAACACAGACGGTGAAACTGCGGGTTTATTCTAAATTAAAGGGATGATTTAGAGTTTCTTAGAAGTGTGACTGTGTGAGATAATGACTTCTACAGGAAACTGACGTTTGTAAATCACTCACTCTCCCACACCAAAGTCACTCAATCTCCCACACCAAAGTCACTCACTCTCTCACCAAAGTCACTCACTCTCTCACACCAAAGTCACTCACTCTCACCAAAGTCACTCACTCTCCCACACCAAAGTCACTCACTCTCCCACACCAAAGTCACTCACTCTCCCACACCAAAGTCACTCAATCTCCCACACCAAAGTCACTCACTCTCTCACCAAAGTCACTCACTCTCTCACACCAAAGTCACTCACTCTCACCAAAGTCACTCACTCTCCCACACCAAAGTCACTCACTCTCCCACACCAAAGTCACTCACTCTCCCACACCAAAGTCACTCAATCTCCCACACCAAAGTCACTCACTCTCTCACCAAAGTCACTCACTCTCTCACACCAAAGTCACTCACTCTCTCACCAAAGTCACTCACTCTCTCACACCAAAGTCACTCACTCTCCCACACCAAAGTCACTCACTCTCCCACACCAAAGTCACTCACTCTCCCACACCAAAGTCACTCACTCTCTC
The DNA here is from genome assembly GCF_963457635.1 of Microchirus variegatus. Taxonomy (NCBI): domain Eukaryota; kingdom Metazoa; phylum Chordata; class Actinopteri; order Pleuronectiformes; family Soleidae; genus Microchirus; species Microchirus variegatus. Next base: position 44,409,215 of record NC_139803.1, read on the forward strand.
ACACCAAAGTCACTCACTCTCCCACACCAAAGTCACTCACTCTCCCACACCAAAGTCACTCACTCTCCCACACCAAAGTCACTCACTCTCTCACACCAAAGTCACTCACTCTCTCACACCAAAGTCACTCACTCTCCCACACCAAAGTCACTCAGTCTCCCACACCAAAGTCACTCACTCTCCCACACCAAAGTCACTCACTCTCTCACACCAAAGTCACTCACTCTCCCACACCAAAGTCACTCACTCTCCCACACCAAAGTCACTCACTCTCCCACACCAAAGTCACTCACTCTCTCACACCAAAGTCACTCACTCTCCCACACCAAAGTCACTCAGTCTCCCACACCAAAGTCACTCACTCTTCCACACCAAATTCACTCACTCTCTCACACCAAAGTCACTCACTCTCTCACACCAAAGTCACTCACTCTCTCACACCAAAGTCACTCACTCTCCCACACCAAAGTCCATAGAGTAAACCAGTGATTTTAACATCACAGCACACAGGAGTTCACAGGAGTTGTTGATCCACTGCTGCCTCCACCACTAACTTACAATGACTGATTTTAGTGAATTCAGCTTTTTAAATATTTAATTTAGACTTAACTCAGTGACACAAAGTGACCACACGAGGCAGCAGAGGACCAGCAGCTCCTGTGTCCCTGTGAGCTAAAATCACTGGTTTTCTCTATGAGGTTTGGTGTGATGTATTTTTCTGACACCAACAAATATTTAATGGGAAAAACTCTGGTCAAAACTTCATTTTAGCAACAATAATTAAACCCGCCTTTTATTCAGTCTTTTTTAACGACACAAAAAAACAACTTAAATTTTGCTGAAATCAGTTTTTAAAACTCACCAAGTCGAGCGCCGACCCACCGCCCAGATACTCCATGATGATCCATAGCTTTGTGCCCTGTAATACATGAAGTTTAGTTTTACTTCCAATTAAATGAAATTCAACACGTAACACTTTTCAAGTGTCGTACTTTGTTTATGATCTTCCACCGATCAACAGTGGGTGGCAGTAGCGTGCAATAAGAAGGTGGACGTGTACCAACAAAAGGTCAGAAAAGAAGAAAAAGGCTCAACTAATTCCTCA